>NC_052319.1:43403284-43430784 GCF_016432855.1 Salvelinus namaycush | reverse complement strand
GCAGCTGTGAGTCTTTCAGGGTAAGTCTCGACAGTGCCTTGCAAAAGTGTTCATCCCCCTTGGCGTTTTTCCTATTTTGGTACATTACAACCTGTAACTTAAATAGATTTTCATTTGGATTTCATGTAATAGACATACACAAAATAGTCCAAAATAGTCCAAATTGGTGAAGTGAAATTTAAAAAATGATTTGTTTAAAAAAAGTATATAAAAAAAACGGAAAAGTGGTGCGTGCATATGCATTGACCCCCTCTGCTATGAATATCCAAAATAAGACCTGGTGCAACCAATTCCCTTCAGAAGTCACATAATTAGTTAAATAAAGTCCACCTGTGTGCAATCCAAGTGTCACATGATCTCAGTATATATACATCTGTTCTGAAAGGCCCCAGAGTCTGCAACACCACTAAGCAAGGGGCTCCACCAAGCAAGCGGGACCATGAAGACCAAGGAGCTCTCCAAACAGGTCAGGAACAAAGTTGTTCAGAAGTACAGATCGGGGTTGGGTTATAAAAATATATCAGAAACTTTGAACATCCCACGGAGCACCATTAAATCCATTATTAAAACATGGAAAGAATGTGGCATCACAACAAACCTACCAAGAGAGGGCCGCCCACCAAAACTCATAGACCAGGCAAGGAGGGCATTAATCAGAGAGGCAACAAAGAGCCCAAAGATAACCCTGAAGGAGCTGTAAAGCTCCACTGCGGAGATGGGAGTATCTGTCCATGGGACCACTTTAAGCCGTACATTCTACAGAGCTGGGCTTCACGGAAGAGTGGTCAGACAAAAGCCATTGCTTAAGAAAAAAATAAGCAAACACGTTTGATGTTCGCCAAAAGGCATGTGGGAGACTCTACAAACATATGGAAGAACGTACTCTGGTCCAATGAGTCTAAAATTTAGCTTTTTAGCCAACAAGGAAAACACTATGTCTGGTGCAATCCCAACACCTCTCATCACCCCGAGAACACCATCCCCACAGTGAAGCATGGTGGTGGTAGCATCATGCTGTCGGGATTTTTCATCAGCAGGGACTGGGAAACTGGTCAGGAATGATGGACAACGCTAAATACAGGGAAATTCTTGAGGGAAACCTGTTTCAGTCTTCCAGAGATTTGAGACTGGGATGGAAGTTCACCTTCCAGCAGGACAATGACCCTAAGCATACTGCTAAAGCAGCACTTGAGTGGTTTAAGGGGAAACATTTAAATGTCTTGGAATGGCCTAGTCAAAGCCCAGACTTCAATCCAATTGAGAATCTGTGGTGTGACTTAAAGATTGCTGTACACCAGCGGAACCCACCCAAAATGAAGGAGCTGGAGCAGTTCTGCCTTGAAGAATGGGCAAGAATCCCAGTGGCTAGATGCACCAAGCTTATAGAGACATACCCCAAGAGTCTTCCAGCTGTATTTGCTGCAAAAGGTGGCTCTACAAAAGGTTTGACTTTAGGGAGGTGAATATTTTTGCATGCTCAAGTTTTCTGTCTTTTTGTCTTATTTCTTGTTTGTTTCACAATAAAAAATATTTTGCATCTTCAAAGTGGTAGGCATGTTGTGTAAATCAAATGATACATTAACCCCCAAAAGAGAGAGAGAGAGAGACAGGTGTGGGGTCCACTTGCAAAACAAGATTTCATCAAATGGGACAAACACCCCGTTGAAACCCTGCATGCAGAGTTCTGTAAGATTCTCCTACATGTCCAGAGGAAAACTACAAACAATGCATGCAGGGCAGAATTAGGCCAATATCCACTAATAATAAAAACTCAAAAAAGAGCAACTAAGTTTTGGAAACATCTAAAATAGTGTTAAAACAGTGACCCCCTCTCATATTATTACCAAGCCCTGCAATGCCAAGTCCCCTCATCCAGCTGGTCCTGGGGCTGAGTTCACAAACCTGCTCTACTAACACACTGAAGCATCAGGACCAGAACATCCAATCAATCAGAATAAAGCAAATGACAACACAGTCAAAACAAAACTACATTGCTTATTGGGAAACACAAGCACAAACACAAAGCAAAATGCAGTGCTATCTGGCCCTAAATCGACAGTACACCATGGCTAACTATTTAACCATGGTTACTGATCAGCACAGCCTTGCCATTGAGAAGGGTAGACAGGAAAACCTGGCTCCCTGTAGAGGAAAGGCTGTGCAACCACTGCACAACAGCAGAACCTGGAGCTGCATTTCTTGACAAAATGTCAAAAATATTAAACAATTAGAGAGTGTCATTTTCCCAAATTTCAAACCCTTATTCAAGGTTTCAAAGACCTCTCTGATGAGAGTAGGCTACCCGTCCTGTTGGGGGAGGACGCAGAGAGCTGTGGGTTGGCAGCGCACTACATTGCTGCCTGCCATAAGTTGAGGGACAGTGTCTGACAGACCAATCAACCTGCACATGTACTCTACTGTATGCTTATTGTTATTGTTGAATGTATGGTTATGTTGACCCTTGGTTATTGTTGTTACTGTTGTCCCGTTGACTTTTGTGATTCTCATTTTTATTTATGTTGTAAATATCCAAAATAAGCTTTGGCAATATGTACATTGTTACGTCATGCCAATAAAGCGAATTGAATTTAAAAAAAAATTGAGAGAGAAAGAGAGAGAGAGAGAGAACCTGGACTTCATCAAATTAATCGGAAATAAAGACATTGTCATCATACAAGAAACATGGAATAGAGGAGACGGACCCAAATCCTACAGCTCTGCCGCACGCTGGGTACGTACATAGTCAATGGTAGGGTTCGAGGGGACTCCTATAGTAGGTATACCTATAGCTCATCTCTTGGCAGTAGTACTGTAGACTACCTTATCACTCACCTCAACCCAGAGTCTCAGAGTGTTCACATTCACCCCACAATCAGTCTCCTTGAACGGAGCAGTATTCAATCATGAGGCTGAGTAATATTAAGAAATGCTATAGACGGAAGGAATGTAGTATGGAAACCTACCTATAAACAATTAGGCTATACTAATTCAATCCCTTTTAGTCAACTTCCTGGACAAAAGGTTCCACTGTAATAGTGAAGGCGTAAACTTGGCAGTATAAAACCGTATAAAACCGTACCTATCAAATCAAAAAAATTCAAACAAAACCGAAGAAAATGATCAACAATGACAAATGTTTTGATGAAGAATGCAAAAACCTAAGAAAGAAATTGAGATACCTGTCCAACCAAAAATATGGATACCCAGAAAACCTGAGTCTACGCATTCACTATGGTGAATCACTAAAACCATAAAGAAATACACTACGGAAAAAGAAGGAACAGCACGTCAGAAATCAGCTCAATGTAATTGAAGAATCCATAGACTCTAAACAGAAAATTGGAAAACACTAAACAAACAACAACACAATGAATTATCTTCCAAAATGGAGATGTATGGGTAAACCACTTCTTCAAACGTTTTGGCTCTATAACAAAGAACAAACAGCAAAAATATATAAATGTTTTTCAAATCAAATACAAATCTTAGAATCAACTATAAAAAACTACCAGAACCCACTGGGTTATCAAATGACCTTGAATGAACTACAGAACAAAATAAAATCCCTCCAACCCAAAAAGGCCTGTGGTGTTGATGGTATCCTCAATGAAATGATAACATATACAGACAACAAAATCCAATTGACTTTACTTAAACTCTTTAAAAGTTCTTTCCTCACCATCTTAAATAAGCATTCAAAAAATGTAGAACTAGACCCAGACTTGACTGCCGTTGACCAGCACACAAACATCCTGTGGCATTCTGTATTAGCATCGAATAGCCCCCGCGATATGCAACTTTTCAGGGAAGTTAGGAACCAATATACACAGGCAGTTAGGAAAGCAAAGGCTAGCTTTTTCAAACAGAAATGTGCATCCAGTAGCACTAATTCCAAAAAGTTTTGGGACACTGTAAAGTCCATGGAGAATAAGAGCACCTACTCCCAGCTGCCCACTGCACTGAGGCTAGGAATCACTGTCACCACTGGAAAATCTACGATAATGAATCATTTCAATAAGCCTTTTTCTACAGCTGTCCATGCTTTCCACATGGCTACCCCAATGCCGGCCAACAGCTCCTCACCCCCTGCAGCAACTAGCCCAAGTCCCCCCCATTTCTCCTTCACCCAAATCCAGACAGCTGATGTTCTGAAAAACTGCAAAATCTGGATCACTACAAATCAGCTGGGCTTGACCCTCTCTTTCTAAAATTATCCGCCAAAAATGTTGCAACCCCTATTACTAGCATGTTCAACCTCTTTCATATCGTCTAAGATCCCCAAAGATTGGAAAGCTGCCGCGGTCATCCCCCTCTTCAAAGGGGGAGACACTCTAGACCCAAACTGTTATAGACCTATATACATCCTGCCCGGTCTTTTCTAAAATCTTCAAAAGCCAATTTAACAAACAGATCACCGACCATTTCGAATCCCACCGTACGTTCTCCACTATGCAATCTGGTTTCCGAGCTTGTCATGGGTGCAACTCAGCCACGCTCAAGCTGATAAACAATATCATAACTGCCATCAATAAAAGACAGTACTGTGCAGCCGTCTTCATTGACCTGGCCAAGGCTTTCGATTCTGTCAATCACTGCATTCTTATTGGCAGACTCAATAGCCTTGGTTTCTCAATTTACTGCCTGTGTGTCAAATCGGAGGGCCTGTTGTCCAGACCTCTGGCAGTCTCTATGGGGGTGCCACAGGGTTCAATTCTTGGGCCGACTCTTTTCTCTGTATATATCAATGATGTCGCTCTTGCTGCTGGTGATTCTCTGATCTACCTCTATGCAGACGACACCATTCTGTATACACCTGGACCTTCTTTGGACACTGTGTTAACAATCCTCCAAACGAGCAGCAATGCCATACAACACTTCTTCCATGGCCTCCAACTGATTTTAAATGCTAGTAAAACTAAATGCATGCTCTTCAACCAATTGCTGCCCGCGCCCGCCCGCCCGACTACCACCACTAATCTGGACGGTTCTGAGTTAGAATATGTGGACAACTACAAACACCTACTAGTTGTCTGGTTAGACTGTAAACTCTCCTGCCAGACTCACATTAAGCATCTCCAATCCAAAATTAAATCTAGGCTTTGAATTTCACAAAAAAAGCCTCCTTCACTCAAGCTGCCAAACATACCCTCTTAGAACGGACTATACTACCAATCCTTGACTTCGGCAATGTCATTTACAAAATAGCCTCCAAACTCTACTTAGCAAACTGGATGTAGTCTATCACAGCACCATCCATTTTTTCACCAAAGGTCATCTGTAAATCTTTGCTAGGTAAAGCCCCACCTTATCTCAGATAAATGGTCACCACAGCAACACCCACCCGTAGCACACGCTCCAGCAGGTATATTTCACTGGTCATCCCCAAAGCCAACACTTCCTTAGGCCGCATTTCCTTCCAGTTATCTGCTGCCAATGACTGGAACGAATTGCAAAAATCACTGAAGCTGGAGACTTATATCTCCCTCTCTAACTTTAAGCATCAGCTGTCAGAGCAGCTTACCGATCACTGTACCTGTACACAGCCCATCTGTATACAGCACACCCAACTACCTCATCCCCATATTGTTATTTATCTTTTTGCTCTTTTGCGCTCCAGTATCTCTACCTGCACATCATCATCTGCACATCTCTCTCCGGTGTTAATTGCTAAATTGTAATTATTTCGCCTCTATAGCATTTTTATTGCCTTACCTCCCTAATCTGCTACATTTACACACACTGTACAAAGATTTTTCTATTTTGTTGTTGACTGTACATTTGTTTATGTGTAACTGTGTGCTGTTGTCTTTGCCGCACTGCTTTGCTTTATCTTGGCCAGGTCGCAGTTGTAAATGAGAACTTGTTCTCAACTGGCCTACCTGGTTAAATAAAGGTGAAATAAAAAATGTAAATAAAATTCCCCAATTTTTGACACAAGACTCGCAATGTGTATAATGTGTTAAAATAATAAAAACATCACTACTGCTTTAAAATAAAAAAAATAAAATTCTAATAACAAAATCTAATTAGAATCACTACCCATAATAACTCTAGAATGAAGAAAAATGGCAGCCATACAGTCATAGGAAAATAGACTTCTTAGGGATAGGGGGCACTATTTTCACGTCCGGATGAAATGCGTGCACAAAGTTACTCAGGCCAAGAAGCTAGGGTATGCATATAACAGATGAAGTAACCACTGAGTACGCAGAAAATGTTTCCCTTTTTGAGTGTCGTTAAGCAGAGCCATCAACAAAGAATATCAAGTCCCGATTAGACAGAAGGACATCAGACAAGTCAGGGCGAGCCCTGCAAATTTCATCTACAAGTTTCCCTCATTGCAACAATATCAGCACAAGCCAACACAACCTAAGTTGCCGCAGCAACCGCTCTAAGACAACAAACCATCCCCATCTGCTATATCCAAATGCCTAGTATCCTACTGGTCTTTGCTGAGCTCCATGTTCTTGCGTAAGAACAGCAGACATATAACCCCCTTTCTCACCCACAATCAAATTAAAACGTTTGGAACGGTCTGGCAAACCCAGACATGGTTAAACAGTCAACCGTTGCTTTAGAGCAACCATGGCTGATTCTGCATTCTCATTCCAAATAACAGGATCCTGTGCAGTCAGCTGGTGACCATAAATACAAGCTTGAAGGGGAGCGACTATTTCAGCATAGTCAGGCAGCCGGGTTCTACAGTAGCCAGCCATCTCCAGTAATAACATCATGTGATGTTTGGTAAGAGGTTTAGGTACCCAATTTTGTCCCTTCAGGGGTGACATTGTTACCCAAATACATTACGGATTATCTACCACACCGCATTTTTGACACCTTATCAATACCCCAGTTTATTTCAAACCCCTCATCTCGGCCGTGTTTTGAATAATATGCGGTACAATGCAAATCATCGGGTTCTTTCACTACCCACCAATGTTTAGCCAAATTCAAAATATATTTGGTCATCTCCCCATCAACTAAGTTGTCAGGGTTTAACCACCAATTGTTCACAACTCGGAGGAGTAGAAATGTTTACTCCACTAGTATCACAGGAGGAGAGGTGAGCAGTTTCACCAACTGTGGCACAAGATTTGCACTATCGTCTGTCTCTGTCTCAACATCTTCTTCTACTTCGTCCTGTCAGAACCCTGGGTTGTGCACCGCTGTGTGTGGAGGAGGGGCATTCAGCCAGGGTCCACGATCTGCTGGTTCTGGGTTGCCCTGAGCGTTTGGGCATTCTCTCTGAAAATGACCAGGTTGGCCGCATACAAAGCAGTCTTTCTGTGGACATAAAGGGGAAGTGTGTCCAGGTTGATTGCAGGTATAGCAGATTAATGTTTTTGAATTTCCTCTGCCACGGCCTCTTCCCCGTGCTCGTTCTCCACCTCCACCACTCAGCGGGTGACCTGCTCCTTTAACTCTCGGCGACCCTCCGGTTGCATATGGTTGTGGATGTTGAGCATATGGTTGTAGATGTGGGGATTTCCCTTGGTAGAATGCCAGCTGAGTCATCTGTAGTTTGGTGTCTTTCTTTGTCTTCTCATTTTCTTCTATATCTGAGAATTGTCTTTCGGAATGTTTCATCTGTTCCCAGACCTCATCTAGCTCTTTTTACTCCCATCCTGCACAGTTCATACACACAGCTCTGTGCACTTCCCATTTTCTAAATAGCCCCCAGTTCAATCCTGGCTTTCCCCCTTTTCTTTAGTCTTTCATAGTCCTCAAGTCTCCGTCGTATTTCTTCCAATTTCTTCATGCTTAATGTCCCTCCTAGTGGAAAACCACCTTCCTTGTGCCACAGTGGGATCTCACTTGTTGTCCACTCTCCTCACAGTCTCGTTATGGATCGGTATGGTCTCGTGTCCTCAGGAACCACCGTTTTTTATTTTTTGTTTTCCATTTTCCTCTATAACATACAGGAAAACAATATTGATCAGTATAACGAATAATTCTTTACAGTAAAACAAGGTACAGTACAAACAAGCAATAACTTTACATATTCTTACAAATGGAAAAAACCTGATTTTAAGCCTGATCTTTATAATAATAATCCAAAGCTTTTTTTTCCCGCAAACGGGAAAGAACTCCACAGTATATCTTCTCCCAAATGCACTTCTCTCACTCTCCTATTGTGTCTTGTTTTCGTGGATATTAAAATCATGGAAACTTACCACTCTGCACATTGGTCCTCCGATCCTTCTCGCCTCTCCTCATCCGAGGAGGAGGAAGAAATAGACTGCCGTAACAACGGGAAAGAACTCCACAGTATATCTTCTCCCAAATGCACTTCTCTCACTTTCCCAGTATATGTCTGATGAGTACTATAACAGCCCCTTTTACACCAGGATGCTGTCACAATCTTCCAAACCACTACTTTCAACCCACTATCTCCCAATACGTTTTCGAATCGGCTAATGCTCAACGTTCCAGTTTAAAATGTAACATTACATCCTCGCTGACACCGTCTTTTATACATTTATACATTTCCTTCTTCTCAGAAACTATCTATCCTTCTCTCAGAGGAATCTAACCCCCATAATAGAAAGGACCCTTCTTCCAAGAGGACTCTGGTCCCTATAAACCATTCACCATTCTCTCAAGAGGTCTCTAACACCCAAAATTAGAGAAAGGACTCAGAGGAATCTAACCCCTATAATTCTCTCAGAGGAATCTAACCCCTATAATTCTCTCAGCGGAATCTTACCCCTATAATTCTCTCAGCGGAATCTAACCCCTATAATAGCGAAAGGACTCAGAGGAATCTAATCCCTATAATAGCGAAAGGACTCTTCTTCCAAGAGGACTCTGACCCTTATAAACCATTCTTAAAACTAAGCTCTATTTTCTTAAAACTAAGCTCGTTAACCCATGATCAAAGAACCCAGGTCTTATCTAAATTTGTTCGGGATAGAGTAGACAGTCTCCCCTGCTGCAGCGATTTCAGGTGGGTTTCATCTGCTCCAGCTTCTATATGGAGTGAGAATTCCCTGGGTCACTGGTGACCCCCGTGCACGGTTGAACTGTCGTTACTCTGGAATCAGTTGAAGACTGCCGTTATCTATCCTATCCTCATCGCCAAGAATTGTTAGGGAATTCTGCCGTATGAACACAAGTGACCACAGGAAACTTCTTTGATCAGCGGTTAGTTTGTTTAATAAGGATTGCAAGCCGGATTGCAACCCGGAGTTTACACTAACAGTAATTTACAAGTATACACTTACATACCCAAATCTAACTGGCTGTAGCTCAGGCCCTGAAGCAAGGATATGCATTTTCTTGGTACCATTTGAAAGGGAACACTTTGTAGTTTGTGGAAATGTGAAAGGAATGTAGGAGAATATAACACATAAAATCTGGTAAAAGCTATTACAAAGAAAAAAAAAAAGTTTTTTTGTATTTTTTTGGTCCATCATCTTTGAAATGCAAGAGAAAGGCCATAATGTATTATTCCAGCCCAGGTGAAATTTAGATTTTGGAGTGTATGAGGGGTGGTCGTTTGACCGCGGACCAATAACGGACGCAGGTAATGAGGCAGTGATCGCTGAGACCCTGGTTGAAGACAGCAGAGATGTATTTAGAGGGCAAGTTGGTCAGGATGATATCTAAGAGGGTGCCCATGGTTCCGGATCTAGGGTTGAACCTGGTAGGCCCCTTGATAATTTGTGTGAGATTGAGGGCATCTACCTTAGATTGTAGGACGGCCTCGGTGTTAAGCATATCCCAGTTTAGGTCACCTAACAGTACAAACTCTGAAGATGGATGGAATAGTGATAACTATGGAGTGTATCGAGTGATACATGAAGGAGTGTACGTTGTGTTACTTGTTCTGTTCTGTTTCGATACAAATCTCACCAGATTGGGGCTACTGGATTACTGGGATTTCTCCCGGTCGGTTAGAGGTCTAACTCCCGATCCTGTGACTCTGCGATGAAGTTGACAGTGTGATGGGAAGTATAAGTCAATTGAAAAAAAAAGTTATAATTTCAACAGAAGGTGTTGCTATTCTCTTTGACATATGTTTAGAGATTAACCTGTTATGGCTGCAAAGGGCAGTATTGAGTAGCCAGTTAAATCGTGCCCATTTCAAACGGCCTCGTACTCAATTCTTGCTCGTACAATATGCATATTATTATTACTATTGGATAGAAAACACTCTCTAGTTTCTAAAACCGTTTGAATTATTTCTCTGAGTGAAACAGAAGTCATTCTGCAGCACACTTCCTGACCAGGAAGTGGAATGTCAGAAATCGATGCTCTGTTCAACTTCCTGCCTATACATGGGCATGATACGTAAGAGTCTACATACACTTCATACACCTTCCCCTGGTTGTCAAGAGGTGGTGAGAGAATTTTTTTTGTGTTTATCTTGGTCTGAGGTGGAATTAAAGCTCTTTGTTTGACGTGACCGTCCACTTCCTGTTTCTGGAGCGCGCGAAAGAGGACATGGATTTGCCTTCTGTTTTGCTCTCGTTATGGACGACTAACATCTCCGTCTTAGATTTTATTTGATACATGTGACCATATCATCGTAAAGTATGTTTTTTCAATATAGTTTAATCAGATTATTGAAATTTTTTCGGGAGTTTTGCCGTGTTCCGTTCTCTGACTTTGTTGACGTTGGAGAGATCCGTAGCACTTGGCAAGTGCCCATGCTAAATGAAGAGGGAAATTTGCCGTTCCAGATCCAAACAACGACTGTTCTGGACAAAGGACACCTTGTCCAACATTCTGACGGAAGATCACCAAAAGTAAGAAACATTTTATGATGCTATTTCTAATATCTGTCGTGCATGTGAACTGGCCGTCGGCGCCCAAGTGTTTCTGGCTATTGTGGCTACGCTAATATAACGCTACATTTTGTTTTCGCTGTAAAACATTTAATAAATCGGAAATATTGTCTGGAATCACAAGATGCCTGTCTTTCAATTGCTGTACACTATGTATTTTTCAGAAATGTTTTATGATGAGTAATTAGGTATTTGACGTTGGTGTCTGTAAATATTATGGCTGCTTTCGGTGCAATTTCTGATTGTAGCTGAAATGTAAACTATGATTTATACCTGAAATATGCAAATTTTTCGAACAAAACATATGCTATACAATAAATATGTTATCAGACTGTCATCTGATGAAGTTGTTTCTTGGTTAGTGGCTATTTATATCTTTATTTGGTCGAATTTGTGATAGCTACTGATGGAGTAAAAAACTGATGGAGTAAGAAAAGTGGTGTCTTTTGCTAACGTGGTTAGCTAATAGATTTACATATTTTGTCTTCCCTGTAAAACATTTTAAAAATCGGACATGTTGGCTTGATTCACAAGATGTGTACCTTTCATATGCTGTATTGGACTTGTTAATGTGTGAAAGTTAAATATTTTAAAAAAATATCTTTTGAATTTCGCGCCCTGCACTTGAGCTGGATGTTGTCATAAGTGTACCGGTGTCGGGCTGCACCCCAAACAGGTTAAGAATAGTTGGTAAAAGTACTAATTGTCATATTGTCAATGCTTGTCTGGATTTCCTGAATACTATAATTAACTGAACTAAACTGTTTCTCATCTGTTCTCTCTTGAGGTTATCGTGAGGGTGACTGCAGTCGTTGCAGTCGAGAATGGTGTGAACCTCAAAACCCCCTCTAACCGGCTGAAGAAGAGCGACAAAGGCGTTCAATCCGGCCCCAGCAACCGGTGTACAGCATCCAATCAAAGCTTTCAACTGCTTTTCTCTCATGCCTTTTCTCTCAGGAGTGGGACGGGAGTACACGTGGCGTAAGCATGGAGAGAGATCCGTTCCAAAACTTCTCTCATGTTGCTAGTACGCTGGTTGGCACATTGAAATTGAGACATTATCATGGGCCATCCACTTGAACTATGAAGCTATCTGAAGAAGACTAGGAAGAGACACCAGAAGATTGAGTGCCTGAAATGGGGGGGGGGGGGGGGAGTTGATCAACTATGCCCAGAATTGATTTTAATTTGGGGTATTTAGTTGATTGTGGAGGTATACACACTGCTAAATTTTGTTATTTAGATTAAAATCTGTGGTTTTAATCATGACAAGAGAGTGAACACTATAATTATGAATAATTATGCTGTTTATATAAATATACATTCCGCCAGTGTCGATGTGCTAAGTTGAGGGTTTTTAACTTTGAGTATTAGGAACAATCACTGAAGCATTGTCATTCTAATTTTGGGTTGGGATAATCAATTGGGTATATATTATGATTTGGAAACTGAAAGATTTTTTGAAAACTGACCAATTGATTTGGGTTCTTAGTAAATTAATAACTATATAATTGAAGCAATTAATGTATTATGGTTTTGATTGTTGTTACGCTAATTGTGACATGGGTAAAGAAGTTGTATACTTGAAGATGTTGACGCTATTCTCAGCATGCCCTGGTGAATGGAGAGGGTGAACTGAGAGTGAACCTGATCCTTATCCATTACCAGATAACATTTTCTAAATGGCCACCATGCTGACCCTTCTTATTGTGCCAGGTGCCAGTGTGACGATTCTCCTGTGTGTTGTAATGAAGCTTCCGTGCTGTGTGACAAAGAGACGATTGTCGAAATTTGTGCAACATTCCCTGGTGAACCAATGTAATTGATTGTAATGTTTGTGTTGGAGGTTTTACCTCCAAAGTGGGGGAGTGAAAATAGTTTTATAATATCTGTCCATTAAAGGAACACCTGTAATTCCAAAAGTACAATGATTAATGTTTTGCTTTAGCTTGAGATTAAGAATCAATGGTAGAGACTTTGTAAGTGCATGAAGAGGTCAACTGTACAACAAGTCAGATGTCTGTGTCTGTGTGTTGAAACTATACTTTCAGTTTCTGTTGATACTATGCTCCAGTCTTACTTCTGCTAGCAATAAGAGGAAGAAGGATTGGGAAACAAATAACAATAAACTGAACTCCGCCTAGCAGAGACATCTTTGTATTAGCAACTATTAATTATGAGCTTACAGTGAAGTCGGAAGTTTACATACGCCTTAGCCAAATACATTTAAACTCAGTTTTTCACAATTCCTGACATTTAATCCGAGTAAAAAGTCCCTGTCTTAGGTCCGTTAGGATCACCACTTTATTTTAAGAATATGTAATATGAGAATAATAATAGAGAGAATGATTAATTTCAGCTTTTATTTCTTTCATCACATTCCCAGTGGGTCAGAAGTTAACATACACTCAATTAGTATTTGGCAGCAATGCCTTTAAATTGTTTAACTTGGGTCAAACGTTTCGGTAAGCCTTCCACAATCTTCCCACAATAAGTTGGGTGAATTTTGTCCCATTCCTCCTGACAGAGCTGGTGTAACTGAATCATTTTTGTAGGCATCCTTGCTCGCACACACTTTTTCAGGTCTGTCCAAAAAAAAATCTATAGGATTGAGGTCAGGGCTTTATGATGGCCAGTCCAATACCTTGACTTTGTTGTCTTTAAGCCATTTTGCCATAACGTTGGAAGTATGCTTGGGGTCATTGTTCATCTGGAAGACCCATTTGAGACCAAGCTTTTAACTTCCTGACTGATGTCTTGAGATGTTGCTTAAATATATCCACGTAATTTTCCTCCTCATGATGCCATCTATTTTGTGAAGTAGACCAGTCCCTCCTGCAGCAAAGCACCACCACAACATGATGCTGCCACCCCGTGCTTCACGGTTGGGATGGTGTTCTTCAGCTTGCAAGCTTCCCCATTTTTCCTCCAACAAAACGATGGTCATTATGGCCAAACAGTTCTATTTTTGTTTCACTAGACGAGAGGACATTTCTCCAAAAAGTACGATCTTTGTCCCCATGTGCAGTGGCAAACAGTAGTCTGGATTTTTTATGGTGGTTTTGGAGCAGTGGCTCCTTCCTTGCTGAGCGGCCATTCAGGTTATGTCGATATAGGACTCGTTTCACTGTAGATATAGATACCTTTGTACCTGTTTCCTCCAGCCTCTTCACAAGGACCTTTGCTGTTGTTCTGGGATTGATTTGCACTTTTTTGCACCAAAGGACCTTCATCTCTAGGAGACATAACTCGTTTCCTTCCTGAGCAGTATGATGGCTGCGTGGTCCCATGGTGTTTATACTTGCGTACCCTTGTTTGTACAGATGAATGTGGTACCTTCAGGCATTTAGGCATTTAGGAATTACTACCAAAGATGAACCAGACTTGTGGAGGTCTTCAATTGTGGCTGATTTCTTTTGATTTTCCCATGTTGTCAAGCAAAGAGGTACTGAGTTTGAAGGTAGGCCTTAAAATACATCCACTAGTACACCTTCAATTGACTCAAATTATGTCAATTAGCCTATCAGAAACTTCTAAAGTCATGACATCATTTTCTGGAATTTTCCAAGCTGTTTAACTTCTCTTGGGTATGTGAGACGTTAGCGTCCCACCTCTTCAACAGCCAGTGAAACTGCTGTGTGCCAAATTCAAATACAGAAATACTCATTATAAAAATTCTGAAAACAAAACATATTTTACATAGGTTTAAAGATTAACTTCTTGTGAATACAACCACGGTGTCAGATTTAAAAAATCGGAATCCAACCACGGTGAAAGCATACCTTGCGATTATTTGAGAACATAGCCCACTAGACAAATCATTACAAACAGTAAGCAGCCAAGTAGAACACTTACACAAGTCAGAAATAGAGATCAAATTAATCCCTTACCTTTGGTGATCTTCATATGGTTGCACTCAGCAGACATTAATTTACTCAATAAATGTTCCTTTTGTTCGATAAAGTCTCTTCATATCCAAAAACCTCCGTTTTGTTTGCGCATTTTCTTCAGTAATCCACAGGCTCAAACGCAGTCAAAACAGGCTCAAACGCAGTCAAAACAAAAAATCAAAATTGTATCCGTCAAGTTCATAGAAACATGTCAAACGATGTTTATATATAAATCCTCAGGTTGTTTTTAGCCTAAATAATCGATAATATTTCAACTGGACAATAACGTCGTACATTTAAAAGCTAAACAAGAAAGGCACTCTCTCGGTCTCGCGCATGAAAAAGCTCTCTGACACTTTAGGGTCCACTCATTCAGACTGCTCTTACTTCCTAATTTTTCAGAATACAAGCCTGAAACAATTTCTAAAGACTGTTGACATCTAGTGGAAGGCATAGAAACTGCAATTTGAGTCCTAAGTCAATGGATACTGTAATGGCATTGAATAGAAAACTACAAAACTCCCCAAAAAACTACTTCCTGAATGGATTTTTCTCAGGTTTTCGCCTGCCAAATCTGTTCTGTTATACTCACAAACATTATTTTAACAGTTTTGGAAACTTTAGAGTGTTTTCTATCCAAATATACCAGTTATATGCATATCATATCTTCTGGGCATGAGTAGCAGGCAGTTTACTTTGGGCACACTTTTCATCTGGAGGTGAAAATAGTGCCCCCTACCCAAGAGAAGGTAATCAGTTCAACCTAGTGGATGTTTGGAAAACTGTACATCCTGACACAAGACAGTATACATGAGTGAAGGTATATGGTGAGTGCGGCCCGACTCGATCAATGTTACATATCCAGGAATCAGAGCAATAGGCAGTTGGGCGCAACCATTCTCCCCGTGGGTTTTTCAGATCTCCAAATTGTCTCTTTCACCAGGGCATCGGCAGGCATCCTATTGGAAGTTTAATGTAAAGCGCTTACAGAAGCTTGCAGAAACAAACAAAAAGCCCCAGCGCCAGAAAAAAAACTATTAATCTAATCAACGTCTGAAGGTAGACCTTTACGCACGGCTGTGAGCCACTTCCTCAAACTAAAACGTTTCCTGGGTGAGAGGACACCTGGTCCCTCATTTTTCAGAGCGTGTTCTACTGATCTTATAAACGTTCCCGGATCGCAAAAAAAAGCTTCAAGATTAACCTTCTTTTCCCCTTCAGTCTCATTCAGGAAGCTGGACAGTTCCCTCACCGTGTACTTTGAACCCTCAGCCTTACTGGCTGTCAGCTCTGGACCCATTGAGGAGGAGTCTGAAAAGGAAGCCTCCTCAGCGTCCTCTTCCTCAGACTCACCTTCCTCCTTCTCATCTTCATCTCCCATTCTGACATCCTGCACTTTCTCCCTCCCTTCCTTGGTGCCTTTGACCACACCAGCCTCTCCCCTCCCAACTTTTTCTTCTCCCCATTTTTCGTTTTCCGCTTGAAACCCTCCTCCTTCACCCCTAGTCTCTTACACTTCCCCATCCAAACATGACTAGTCCCACCCTCATCTACACCACCATCCATAACATGACTAGACCCAGCCTCATCTACACCACCATCTATAGCATGACTAGACCCAGCCTCATCTACACCACCATCTATAACCTGACTAGACCCAGCCTCATCTACACCACCATATATTACATGACTAGACTCAGCCTCATCTAAACCACCATCCATAACATGACTAGACCCAGCTTCATCGACACCACCATCCATAACATGACTAGACCCAGCCTCATCGACACCACCATCCATAACATGACTAGACCCAGCCTCATCTACACCACCATCCATAACATGACTAGACCAGCCTCATCAACACCACCATCTATAACATGACTAGACCCAGCCTCATCTACACTACCATCTATAACCTGACTAGACCCAGCCTCATCTACACCACCATCTATAACCTGACTAGACCCAGTCTCATCTACACCATCTATAACCTGACTAGACCCAGCCTCATCTACACCACCATCTATAACCTGACTAGACCCAGTCTCATCTACACCATCTATAACATGACTAGACCCAGCCTCATCTACACCACCATCTATAACATGACTAGGCCCAGCCTCATCTACACCACCATCTATAGCCTGACTAGACCCAGCCTCATCTAAACCACCATCTATAACATGACTAGACCCAGCCTCATCTACACCACCATCCATAACATGACTAGACCCAGCCTCATCTACACCACCATCTATAGCATGACTAGACCCAGCCTCATCAACACCACCATCTATAACCTGACTAGACCCAGCCTCATTAACACCACCATCTATAACCTGACTAGACCCAGCCTCATCAACACCACCATCTATAACCTGACTAGACCCAGCCTCATCGACACCAACATCCATAGCATGACTAGACCCAGCCTCATCTACACCACCATCTATAGCATGACTAGACCCAGACTCATCTACACCACCATCCATAACATGACTAGACCCAGCCTCATCAACACCACCATCTATAGCATGACTAGACCCAGTCTCATCTACACCACCATCTATAGCCTGACTAGACCCAGCCTCATCTACACCACCATCTATAGCATGACTAGACCCAGCCTCATCTACACCACCATCTATAACCTGACTAGACCCAGCCTCATCAACACCACCATCTATAACCTGACTAGACCCAGCCTCATCTACACCAACATCCATAGCATGACTAGACCCAGGCTCATCTACACCACCATCTATAGCATGACTAGACCCAGCCTCATCGACACCACCATCTATAACCTGACTAGACCCAGCCTCATCTACACCACCATCTATAGCATGACTAGACCCAGTCTCATCTACACCACCATCTATAGCCTGACTAGACCCAGCCTCATCTACACCACCATCTATAACATGACTAGACCCAGCCTCATCTACACCACCATCTATAACCTGACTAGACCCAGCCTCATCTACACCACCATCTATAGCATGACTAGACCCAGTCTCATCTACACCACCATCTATAACCTGACTAGACCCAGCCTCATCTACACCACCATCTATAGCATGACTAGACCCAGTCTCATCTACACCACCATCTATAGCCTGACTAGACCCAGCCTCATCTACACCACCATCTATAACATGACTAGACCCAGCCTCATCTACACCACCATCTATAACCTGACTAGACCCAGCCTCATCTACACCACCATCTATAGCATGACTAGACCCAGCCTCATCGACACCACCATCTATAACCTGACGAGACCCAGCCTCATCTACACCACCATCTATAGCATGACTAGACCCAGCCTCATCTACACCACCATCTATAACATGACTAGACCCAGCCTCATCTACACCACCATCTATAACATGACTAGACCCAGCCTCATCTACACCACCATCTATAACATGACTAGACCCAGCCTCATCTACACCACCATCTATAGCATGACTAGACCCAGCCTCATCAACACCACCATCTATAACCTGACTAGACCCAGCCTCATCTACACCACCATCTATAACATGACTAGACCCAGCCTCATCTACACCACCATCTATAACCTGACTAGACCCAGCCTCATCTACACCACCATCTATAACATGACTAGACCCAGCCTCATCGACACCACCATCTATAACATGACTAGGCCCAGCCTCATCAACACCACCATCTATAGCCTGACTAGACCCAGCCTCATCTACACCACCATCTATAACCTGACTAGACCCAGCCTCATCTACACCACCATCTATAACATGACTAGACCCAGCCTCATCAACACCACCATCTATAACATGACTAGACCCAGCCTCATCTACACCACCATCTATAGCATGACTAGACCCAGCCTCATCAACACCACCATCTATAGCATGACTAGACCCAGCCTCATCTACACCACCATCTATAACATGACTAGACCCAGCCTCATCTAAACCACCATCTATAACATGACTAGACCCAGCCTCATCTACACCACCATCTATAACATGACTAGGCCCAGCCTCATCAACACCACCATCTATAGCCTGACTAGACCCAGCCTCATCAACACCACCATCTATAGCATGACTAGACCCAGCCTCATCTACACCACCATCTATAACATGACTAGGCCCAGCCTCATCAACACCACCATCTATAGCCTGACTAGACCCAGCCTCATCTACACCACCATCTATAACATGACTAGACCCAGCCTCATCTACACCACCATCTATAACATGACTAGGCCCAGCCTCATCAACACCACCATCTATAGGCTGACTAGACCCAGCCTCATCAACACCACCATCTATAGCATGACTAGACCCAGCCTCATCAACACCACCATCTATAACCTGACTAGACCCAGCCTCATCAACACCACCATCTATAGCATGACTAGACCCAGCCTCATCTACACCACCATCTATAACAAGACTAGACCCAGCCTCATCTACACCACCATCTATAGCCTGACTAGACCCAGCCTCATCTACACCACCATCCATAACATGACTAGACCCAGTCTCATTGACACCACCATCTATAACATGACTAGACCCAGGCTCATCTACACCACCATCTATAACCTGACTAGACCCAGCCTCATCAACACCACCATCTATAACATGACTAGACCCAGCCTCATCTACACCACCATCTATAACATGACTAGACCCAGCCTCATCTACACCACTATCTATAACCTGACTAGACCCAGCCTCATCAACACCACCATCTATAACCTGACTAGACCCAGCCTCATCAACACCACCATCTATAGCCTGACTAGACCCAGCCTCATCTACACCACCATCTATAGCATGACTAGACCCAGCCTCATCTACACCACCATCTATAACCTGACTAGACCCAGCCTCATCTACACCACCATCCATAACATGACTAGACCCAGCCTCATCTACACCACCATCTATAACCTGACTAGACCCAGCCTCATCTACACCACCATCTATAGCATGACTAGACCCAGCCTCATCAACACCACCATCTATAACCTGACTAGACCCAGCCTCATCAACACCACCATCTATAACCTGACTAGACCCAGCCTCATCAACACCACCATCTATAACCTGACTAGACCCAGCCTCATCGACACCAACATCCATAGCATGACTAGACCCAGCCTCATCTACACCACCATCTATAGCATGACTAGACCCAGACTCATCTACACCACCATCCATAACATGACTAGACCCAGCCTCATCAACACCACCATCTATAGCATGACTAGAGCCAGTCTCATCTACACCACCATCTATAGCCTGACTAGACCCAGCCTCATCTACACCACCATCTATAACATGACTAGACCCAGCCTCATCTACACCACCATCTATAACCTGACTAGACCCAGCCTCATCTACACCACCATCTATAGCATGACTAGACCCAGCCTCATCGACACCACCATCTATAACCTGACGAGACCCAGCCTCATCTACACCACCATCTATAGCATGACTAGACCCAGCCTCATCTACACCACCATCTATAACCTGACTAGACCCAGCCTCATCAACACCACCATCTATAACCTGACTAGACCCAGCCTCATCGACACCAACATCCATAGCATGACTAGACCCAGCCTCATCTACACCACCATCTATAGCATGACTAGACCCAGACTCATCTACACCACCATCTATAACCTGACTAGACCCAGCCTCATCTACACCACCATCTATAGCATGACTAGACCCAGTCTCATCTACACCACCATCTATAGCATGACTAGACCCAGCCTCATCGACACCACCATCTATAACCTGACGAGACCCAGCCTCATCTACACCACCATCTATAGCATGACTAGACCCAGCCTCATCTACACCACCATCTATAACCTGACTAGACCCAGCCTCATCTACACCACCATCTATAACATGACTAGACCCAGCCTCATCTACACCACCATCTATAACATGACTAGACCCAGCCTCATCTACACCACCATCTATAACATGACTAGACCCAGCCTCATCTACACCACCATCTATAGCATGACTAGACCCAGCCTCATCAACACCACCATCTATAACCTGACTAGACCCAGCCTCATCTACACCACCATCTATAACATGACTAGACCCAGCCTCATCTACACCACCATCTATAACCTGACTAGACCCAGCCTCATCTACACCACCATCTATAACATGACTAGACCCAGCCTCATCTACACCACCATCTAT
Source organism: Salvelinus namaycush (assembly GCF_016432855.1). Classification (NCBI taxonomy): domain Eukaryota; kingdom Metazoa; phylum Chordata; class Actinopteri; order Salmoniformes; family Salmonidae; genus Salvelinus; species Salvelinus namaycush. Next base: position 43,409,865 of record NC_052319.1, on the reverse strand, counting down.
AACATGACTAGGCCCAGCCTCATCAACACCACCATCTATAGCCTGACTAGACCCAGCCTCATCTACACCACCATCTATAACCTGACTAGACCCAGCCTCATCTACACCACCATCTATAACATGACTAGACCCAGCCTCATCTACACCACCATCTATAACCTGACTAGACCCAGCCTCATCTACACCACCATCTATAGCATGACTAGACCCAGCCTCATCGACACCACCATCTATAACCTGACTAGACCCAGCCTCATCTACACCACCATCTATAGCATGAATAGACCCAGCCTCATCTACACCACCATCTATAACCTGACTAGACCCAGCCTCATCTACACCACCATCTATAACATGACTAGACCCAGCCTCATCTACACCACCATCTATAACATGACTAGACCCAGCCTCATCTACACCACCATCTATAACATGACTAGACCCAGCCTCATCTACACCACCATCTATAGCATGACTAGACCCAGCCTCATCAACACCACCATCTATAACCTGACTAGACCCAGCCTCATCTACACCACCATCTATAACATGACTAGACCCAGCCTCATCTACACCACCAACTATAACCTGACTAGACCCAGCCTCATCTACACCACCATCTATAACATGACTAGACCCAGCCTCATCTACACCACCATCTATAACATGACTAGACCCAGCCTCATCTACACCACCATCTATAACATGACTAGGCCCAGCCTCATCAACACCACCATCTATAGCCTGACTAGACCCAGCCTCATCTACACCACCATCTATAACCTGACTAGACCCAGCCTCATCTACACCACCATCTATAGCATGACTAGACCCAGCCTCATCAACACCACCATCTATAACATGACAAGGCCCAGCCTCATCAACACCACCATCTATAGCCTGACTAGACCCAGCCTCATCAACACCACCATCTATAGCCTGACTAGACCCAGCCTCATCAACACCACCATCTATAGCATGACTAGACCCAGCCTCATCAACACCACCATCTATAACCTGACTAGACCCAGCCTCATCAACACCACCATCTATAGCATGACTAGACCCAGCCTCATCTACACCACCATCTATAACATGACTAGACCCAGCCTCATCTACACCACCATCTATAGCCTGACTAGACCCAGCCTCATCTACACCACCATCCATAACATGACTAGACCCAGTCTCATTGACACCACCATCTATAACATGACTAGACCCAGCCTCATCTACACCACCATCTATAACCTGACTAGACCCAGCCTCATCAACACCACCATCTATAACATGACTAGACCCAGCCTCATCTACACCACCATCTATAACATGACTAGACCCAGCCTCATCTACACCACTATCTATAACCTGACTAGACCCAGCCTCATCAACACCACCATCTATAACCTGACTAGACCCAGCCTCATCAACACCACCATCTATAGCATGACTAGACCCAACCTCATCTACACCACCATCTATAGCATGACTAGACCCAGCCTCATCTACACCACCATATATAACCTGACTAGACCCAGCCTCATCTACACCACCATCCATAACATGACTAGACCCAGCCTCATCTACACCACCATCTATAACATGACTAGACCCAGCCTCATCTACACCACCATCTATAGCATGACTAGACTCAGCCTCATCTACACCACCATCTATAACATGACTAGACCCAGCCTCATCTACACCACCATCTATAGCATGACTAGACCCAGACTCATCTACACCACCATCTATAACCTGACTAGACCCAGCCTCATCTACACCACCATCTATAGCATGACTAGACCCAGTCTCATCTACACCACCATCTATAGCCTGACTAGACCCAGCCTCATCTACACCACCATCTATAACATGACTAGACCCAGCCTCATCTACACCACCATCTATAACCTGACTAGACCCAGCCTCATCTAGACCACCATCTATAGCATGACTAGACCCAGCCTCATCGACACCACCATCTATAACCTGACGAGACCCAGCCTCATCTACACCACCATCTATAGCATGACTAGACCCAGCCTCATCTACACCACCATCTATAACCTGACTAGACCCAGCCTCATCTACACCACCATCTATAACATGACTAGACCCAGCCTCATCTACACCACCATCTATAACATGACTAGAACCAGCCTCATCTACACCACCATCTATAACATGACTAGACCCAGCCTCATCTACACCACCATCTATAGCATGACTAGACCCAAACTCATCAACACCACCATCTATAACCTGACTAGACCCAGCCTCATCTACACCACCATCTATAACATGACTAGACCCAGCCTCATCTACACCACCATCTATAACATGACTAGGCCCAGCCTCATCAACACCACCATCTATAACATGACTAGACCCAGCCTCATCTACACCACCATCTATAACCTGACTAGACCCAGCCTCATCTACACCACCATCTATAACATGACTAGACCCAGCCTCATCTACACCACCATCTATAACATGACTAGGCCCAGCCTCATCAACACCACCATCTATAGCATGACTAGACCCAGCCTCATCTACACCACCATCTATAACATGACTAGGCCCAGCCTCATCTACACCACCATCTATAACCTGACTAGACCCAGCCTCATCTACACCACCATCTATAACATGACTAGGCCCAGCCTCATCAACACCACCATCTATAGCCTGACTAGACCCAGCCTCATCTACACCACCATCTATAACCTGACTAGACCCAGCCTCATCTACACCACCATCTATAGCATGACTAGACCCAGCCTCATCAACACCACCATCTATAACATGACAAGGCCCAGCCTCATCAACACCACCATCTATAGCCTGACTAGACCCAGCCTCATCTACACCACCATCTATAACATGACTAGACCCAGCCTCATCTACACCACCATCTATAACATGACTAGGCCCAGCCTCATCAACACCACCATCTATAGCCTGACTAGACCCAGCCTCATCAACACCACCATCTATAGCATGACTAGACCCAGCCTCATCAACACCACCATCTATAACCTGACTAGACCCAGCCTCATCAACACCACCATCTATAGCATGACTAGACCCAGCCTCATCTACACCACCATCTATAACATGACTAGACCCAGCCTCATCTACACCACCATCTATAGCCTGACTAGACCCAGCCTCATCTACACCACCATCCATAACATGACTAGACCCAGTCTCATTGACACCACCATCTATAACATGACTAGACCCAGCCTCATCTACACCACCATCTATAACCTGACTAGACCCAGCCTCATCAACACCACCATCTATAACATGACTAGACCCAGCCTCATCTACACCACCATCTATAACATGACTAGACCCAGCCTCATCTACACCACTATCTATAACCTGACTAGACCCAGCCTCATCAACACCACCATCTATAACCTGACTAGACCCAGCCTCATCAACACCACCATCTATAGCATGACTAGACCCAACCTCATCTACACCACCATCTATAGCATGACTAGACCCAGCCTCATCTACACCACCATATATAACCTGACTAGACCCAGCCTCATCTACACCACCATCCATAACATGACTAGACCGAGCCTCATCTACACCACCATCTATAACATGACTAGACCCAGCCTCATCTACACCACCATCTATAGCATGACTAGACTCAGCCTCATCTACACCACCATCTATAACATGACTAGACCCAGCCTCATCTACACCACCATCTATAGCATGACTAGACTCAGCCTCATCTACACCACCATCTATAACATGACTAGACCCAGCCTCATCTACACCACCATCTATAGCATGGACTAGACCCAGACTCATCTACACCACCATCTATAACCTGACTAGACCCAGCCTCATCTACACCACCATCTATAGCATGACTAGACCCAGTCTCATCTACACCACCATCTATAGCCTGACTGACCCAGCCTCATCTACACCACCATCTATAACATGACTAGACCCAGCCTCATCTACACCACCATCTATAACCTGACTAGACCCATCCTCATCTAGACCACCATCTATAGCATGACTAGACCCAGCCTCATCGACACCACCACTCTATAACTGACGAGACCCAGCCTCATCTACACCACCATCTATAGCATGACTAGACCCAGCCTCATCTACACCACCATCTATAACCTGACTAGACCCAGCTCATCTACACCACCATCTATAAATGGACTAGACCCAGCCTCATCTACACACCATCTATAACATGACTAGACCCAGCCTCATCTACACCACCATCTATAACATGACTAGACCCAGCCTCATCTACACCACCATCTATAGCATGACTAGACCAAACTCATCAACACCACCATCTATAACCTTGAACTAGACCCAGCCTCATCTACACCACCATCTATAACATGACTAGACCCAGCCTCATCTACAACCACCATCTATAACATGACTAGGCCAGCTCATCAACCCACCATCTATAACATGACTAGACCCAGCCTCATCTACACCACCATCTATAACATGACTAGACCCAGCTCATCAACACCACCATCTATAGCCTTACTAGACCCAGCCTCATCTACACCACCATCTATAACATTGTGCCACTAGAATCATGGAAAGAACGTTCTCATCTCTTTTCTTTCCTGATCACATCACTTTAGAGGAAATGGAAGAATGCTGTAGATGCCAGCCAGGCCAGTGCTGCAGAGCGCCGGAGAGGGACAGGGAGGATGAGATGAAGACCGTAGGGACTGAGGGGTTGGCAGCGGGCACCGTGATTCATCAGACAGAGGGCTAGTCATTGGGTCTAGAGATGGGGGATGGATGGATGGATGAAGAGAGAGAGGGAGGGGGGAGGAGAGGATGGAGAGAGATTGGGGGGGGAGGGAGGTGTGGGGGGGGGGGGGGGGGGGGGAGGGGGGGGGGGGGGGGGGTGGGGGTGGTACAATACCTAGACATCCTCTAGTGATGAACAAACAGAATATATATAGTGGACTCTCTTTGTCTTTGAGACTGGGTAGCTCTTACTCCCTCTATAATGATGCATTTTTTTTTGTCCCACTCTATACGCATATGTTAGTCGTGATCAGATAATTGTGTTGGCGTAAGGGAACAGGGAGTCTTGTCTCTAATCCTCCTAAGTTATTCGCTCCAAACCTCCTGCCAGCCAGCCAGCTAGTCAGCCTAGTCAGCCAGCCAGCCACAGCTATCCATCTAGCCAGCCAAATAGCCAGCTGTCCAGCCAACCAGTCAGCTATCAATCTTGTCAGCCGTCCATCTAGTCAGCCAGCCATCCATCTAGCTAGCCAGCTAGCCAGTCATCCAGCCAGCCAGCTATCCATCTAGCCAGCCAGCCATACCAGAGAGCCGCTGGTGCCACTTAAGAATCATGGGAAAAGAACGTTCTCATCTCTTTCTTTCCTTCACATCACTTTAGAGGAAATGGAAGAATGCTGGTAGATGCCAGCCAGGCCAGTGCTGCAGAGCGCCGGAGAGGGGACAGGGAGGATGAGATGAAGACCGTAGGACTGAGGGGTTGGCACGGGCACCGTGATTCATCAGACAGAGGGCTAGTCATTGGGTCTAGAGATGGGGGATGATGGATGGATGGAAGAGAGAGAGGAGGGGGTGGAGGGAGGGAGTGATGGAGAGAGATTGGGGGGGGGGGGGGGGGGTGGGGGGGGGGGGGGTGGGGGTGGGGGGTGTACAATACCTAAGACATCCTCTAGTGATGAACAACAGAATATATATAGTGGACTCTCTTTGTCTTTGAGACTGGGTAGCTCTTACTCCCTCTATAATGATGCATTTTTTTTTGTCCCACTCTATATCGCATATGTTAGTCGTGATCAGATAAGTGTGTTGGCGTAAGGGAACAGGGAGTCTTGTCTCTAATCCTCCTAAGTTATTCGCTCCAAACCTCCTCCAGCCAGCCACTAGTCAGCCTAGTCACCGCCAGCCAGCCAGCTATCCATCTAGCCAGCCAAATAGCCAGCTGTCCACCAACCAGTCAGCTATCAATCTTGTCAGCCGTCCATCTAGTCAGCCACCATCCATCTAGCTAGCCAGCTAGCCAGTCATCCAGCCAGCCAGCTATCCATCTAGCCAGCCAGCCATACCAGAGAGCCGCTGGTGCCACTTAAGAATCATGGGAAAAGAACGTTCTCATCTCTTTTCTTTCCTGATCACATCACTTTAGAGGAAATGGAAGAATGCTGGGTAGATGCCAGCCAGGCCAGTGCTGCAGAGCGCCGGAGAGGGGACAGGGAGGATGAGATGAAGACCGTAGGGACTGAGGGGTTGGCAGCGGGCACCGTGATTCATCAGACAGAGGGCTAGTCATTGGGTCTAGAGATGGGGGATGATGGATGGATAAGAGAGAGAGGGAGGGGGTGGAGGGAGGGAGTGATGGAGAGAGATTGGGGGTGAGGGAGGAGGGATGGAGAGAGGAGGGGTGGATGTGAGGGAGAGATGAGGGATGGAGAGAAGAGGGAGGGGGTGGAGGGGATGGTGGAGGGAGGGAGGGAGGGAGAGTGGAGGGGGTGGAGGGATGGATGGGGTGGAGGGAGGGATGG
>NC_052319.1:43348207-43403184 GCF_016432855.1 Salvelinus namaycush | reverse complement strand
AGATGGTGGTGTAGATGAAGGCTGGGTCTAGTAGGTTATAGATGGTGGGTGTGATGAGGCGGTCTAGTCATGCTATAGATGGTGGGTGTAGATGAGGCTGGGTCTAGTCAGGTATAGATGGTGGTGTGATGAGGCTGGTCTAGTCATGTTATGATGGTGGTGTAGATGAGGTGGGGTATAGTCGTTATAGCTAGTGGTGTAGATGAGGGGGTCTAGTCAGGCTATAGATGGGGGTGATGATGAGGCGGGGCCTTGGCATGTATAGATGTGGTAGATGAGGGTAGTGATGAGGTGGTCTAGCATAGCTATAGATGGTGGTTGTAGATGAGGCTGGGTCTAGTCAGTTATAGTGAGGGTGTAGATGAGGCTGGGTCTAGTCAGGCTAAGATGGTGTGTAGATGAGCTGGGTCAGTCTGTTATAGATGGTGGTGTAGATGAGGCGGGGCTAGTCATGTATAGCTAAGATGTGATGTGTGTAGATGAGGTTGGGTCTAGTCAGGCTAAGATGGTGGTGTAGATGAGGCTGGGCTAGTCATGTATAGATGGTGTGTAGATGAGGCTGGGTCTAGTCCTGCTATAGATGGGGGTTGATGAGGCTGGGCCTAGTCATGTATAGATGGTGGTGTAGATGAGGCTGGGTCTAGTCATGGTTAGATGGTGGTGTAGATGAGGCTGGGTCTAGTCAGTTATAGATGGTGGTGTAGTGAGGCTGGGCTAGTCCGTTATAGATGGGGGTGTGATGAGGCTGGGTCTAGTCATGTATAGATGGTGGTGTAGATGAGGCTGGGTCTAGTCAGGTATAGATGGTGGTGTAGATGAGGTGGGTCTAGTCAGGTTATAGATGGTGTGTTAGATGAGATGGGTCTAGTCATGCTATAGATGGGTGGTGTGAGGAGCTGGGTCTAGTCATGTTATAGATGGTGGTGTAGATGAGGCTGGGTCTAGTCATTATAGATGGTGGTGTAGATGAGGCTGGGGTCTAGTCAGTGTTATTAGAGGTGGTGTATGGAGGGGCTGGGTATAGGTCAGGTATAGATGGTGGTGTAGATGAGACTGGGTCTAGTCATGCTAAGATGGTGGTGTAGATGAGGCTGGGTCTGTCAGGATTTAGATGGTGGTGTCGAGTGAGGCTGGGTCTAGTCATGCTATAGATGGTGGTGTAGTGAGGATGGGTCTAGTCAGGTATAGATGTGGTGTAGATGAGGCTGGGTCTAGTCATGCTTAGATGGTGGTGTAGATGAGGCTGGGGCTAGTCAGGTATAGATGGGGTGTAGATGAGGCTGGGTTCTAGTCCTGCTATAGATGGTGGTGTAGATGAGCTGGGTCTAGTCAGGTTATAGAATGGGGTGGAGATGAGCTGGTCTAGTCATGCTAAGATGGTGGTTGTAGATGAGCGGGTCTGTCATGTGATAGATGGTGGTGTAGATGAGCTGGTCTAGTCATGCTATAGAGGTGGTGTAGATGAGGCTGGGTCTAGTCAGTTATAGATGGTGGTGTTAGATGAGCTGGTCTAGTCATGTTATGATGGTGGTGTAGATGAGGCTGGGCTAGTTAGTTATATATGTGGTGTAGATGAGCTGGGTCTAGTCATGCATAGATGGGGTGTGAGGAGGTGGGTTAGTCAGCTATAGATGGTGGTGTTGAGAGCGTGGGTCTAGTCATGTATAGATGGTGGTGTAGATGAGGCTGGGTCTAGTCATGGTATAGATGAGTGGTGTAGATGAGGCTGGGTCTAGTCATGTTATAGATGGGGTGTAGATGAGGCTGGGTAAGTCTGTATAGATGTGTGTTGATGAGGCTGGGTCTAGTCAGGTTATAGATGTGTGGTGTAGATGAGGCTGGGTAGTCTGTATAGATGGTGGTGTGCATGAGATGGGGTCTAGTCATGTGATAGATGGTGGGTAGATGAGGCTGGGTCTAGTCATGTTATAGATGGTGGTAGATGAGGGAGGGGTCTAGTCATGTATAGATGGGGTGTAGATGAGGCTGGGTCTAGTCATGCTATAGATGGGGTGTGTGAATGAGGGCTGGGTCTAGTAGGTATGTATATGGTGGTGTTGATGCAGGCGGGTCTAGTCTGCTATAGATGGGGTGTGATGAGGCTGGGTCTAGTCAGCTATAGAGGTGTGTAGATGAGGAGGGGTCCTAGTAGTTATGAGGGGTGTAGATGATGACTGGGTCTAGTCCATGTTAGATGGTGGTGTAGATGAGGTTGGGTCTAGTCAGGCTATAGATGGTGGTGTAGAGTGAGGCTGCGGCCTTTATAGGTTATGATGTGGGTGATGAGGCGGTCTAGTCATGCTATAGATAGGGTGTAGATGAGGCTGTTTGCGTAATGAGGTCTAGAAGGTGCGGTTAGTATGCTGTAGAGGGTGTATGATGGCTGGTCTAGTACGCTCATCAGATGGTGTGGATGAGGCTGGGCATAGTCCCAGCGGCTCTCTGGTATGGCTGGCTGGCTAGATGGATAGCTGGCTGGCTGGATGACTGGCTAGCTGGCTAGCTAGATGGATGGCTGGCTGACTAGATGGACGGCTGACAAGATTGATAGCTGACTGGTTGGCTGGACAGCTGGCTATTTGGCTGGCTAGATGGATAGCTGGCTGGCTGGCTGGCTGACTAGGCTGACTAGCTGGCTGGCTGGCAGGAGGTTTGGAGCGAATAACTTAGGAGGATTAGAGACAAGACTCCCTGTTCCCTTACGCCAACACACTTATCTGATCACGACTAACATATGCGATATAGAGTGGGACAAAAAAAAATGCATCATTATAGAGGGAGTAAGAGCTACCCAGTCTCAAAGACAAAGAGAGTCCACTATATATATTCTGTTTGTTCATCACTAGAGGATGTCTTAGGTATTGTACCACCCCCCCCCCCCCCCCCCCCCCCCTGTCTGTGTGATGTGCTGCAGTGAAGTTTGTTGTATATCAGCCCCCTCCCTCCTCTGTCTGTGTGGTAGTCTGTTGTTGTATATCAGCCCTCACCCTCTCTCTTTCTCTCTCTCACTCTCTCTCGCTCTCTCTCCGTGGTGTGCTGCAGTTTAGTCTGTTGTATATCTCCCCTCTCTCTCTCTCTGTCTCTCTCTCTCTCTCTGTCTCTCTCTCTGTCTCTCTCTCTCTCTCTGTCTCTCTCTCTCTCTGTCTCTGTCTCTCTCTCTGTCTCTCTCTCTCTGTCTCTCTGGCAGTCGTCTGACAGTTTTGTCTTACTCAGGGAGATTTGAGTTTGAGGCGGAATTACCAGCTAGCTCCGTTCCCATGACAACTAGAGACTGTTAGCGTCTCCCATGACAACAACATACTGTTAGCGTCGACCAGAATTAAAATCTAAATTACACCCTCGATCTGGAGACTGATCTTAAAGGCCCTTCTGTTAGCACCTGTACATAATCTCTCTCTCTCTCTCTCTCTCTCTCTCTCTCTCTCTCTCTCTCTCTCTCTCTCTCTCTCTCTCTCTCTCTCTCTCTCTCTCTCTCTCTCTCTCTCTCTCTCTCTCTCTCTCTCTCTCTCTCTCTCTGCCCTCTCTCTTCCTCTCTGCTGATGACAGAACCTGTTCACAGAGGGTATTTCTGCATTTTCCTTCGGTGCCTCCTCACTACTCCCTTCCTCTCTCGCTCACTCCCTCCATCTCTTATCCAGGCTCAGACTTAAACCCACCCCTCCCCACACAGTGTGATCACATGACACAGTCAAGGAAGCATAACAGAGGGGTGAAAGGTTATAGAGGCGGAAGAAGACGGCACAGCTCTCGGGTAAGTGTAGCGTTTGAGCCATCGTGCGAGAGAGACAGAGGCAGGAAGGAGCGATGGGAGGAAGGACAGGAGGTTGAGGGACGGGGTTAGGGTGGCACAGGACCAAAACGACAGGCTCAGTGACAGCAGGGACAGAAGAGGTGCCAGGCCGTGCCAGACGCGGTGACTGGCAGTAACCTGGGCCCCACTCAGAATGCACTGCATGGGGCTGCATGGAGGTGCGGGTTGGGGAGGGGGGGGTCTGGAGGAGGGGAGGAGGGGGAGGGATGGACCTGAGGCACTGACTTCATGGGCTCCAGTCCAGATCTACTCCATTCAGCTCTGCTCTGCTCTGCTCAATTCAGCTCTGCTCTGCTCCATTCAGCTCTGCTCTGCTCTGCTCCATTCAGCTCTGCTCAATTCAGCTCTGCTCGGCTCCATTCAGCTCTGCTCCATTCAGCTCTGCTCTGCTCTGCTCCATTCTGCTCTGCTCTGCTCCATTCAGCTCTGCTCTGCTCTGCTCCATTCAGCTCTGCTCCATTCAGCTCTGCTCTGCTCTGCTCCATTCTGCTCTGCTCTGCTCCATTCAGCTCTGCTCTGCTCCATTCAGCTCTGCTCTGCTCCATTCAGCTCTGCTCTGCTCTGCTCTGCTCCATTCAGCTCTGCTCTGCTCCATTCAGCTCTGCTCTGCTCCATTCAGCTCTGCTCTGCTCTGCTCCATTCAGCTCTGCTCTGCTCTGCTCCATTCTGCTCTGCTCTGCTCCATTCAGCTCTGCTCTGCTCTGCTCCATTCAGCTCTGCTCTGCTCCATTCAGCTCTGCTCTGCTCTGCTCCATTCAGCTCTGCTCCATTCAGCTCTGCTCTGCTCTGCTCCATTCTGCTCTGCTCTGCTCCATTCAGCTCTGCTCTGCTCTGCTCCATTCAGCTCTGCTCTGCTCCATTCAGCTCTGCTCTGCTCCGTAAAGCTCAGCTCTGCTCTATTCAGCTCTGCTCTGCTCCATTCAGCTCTGCTCTATTCAGCTCTGCTCCATTCAGCTCTGCTCCATTCAGCTCTACTCAGCTCTGCTCCATTCAGCTCTGCTCCATTCAGCTCTGCTCTGCTCTGCTCCATTCTGCTCTGCTCTGCTCCATTCAGCTCTGCTCTGCTCTGCTCCATTCAGCTCTGCTCTGCTCCATTCAGCTCTGCTCTGCTCCGTAAAGCTCAGCTCTGCTCCATTCAGCTCTGCTCTGCTCCATTCAGCTCTGCTCTATTCAGCTCTGCTCCATTCAGCTCTACTCAGCTCTGCTCCATTCAGCTCTGCTGTACAGTTCAGCTCAGCTCTACTTCATACTGCTCTGCTCTTTACAGCTCAGCTCTGCTCTGCTCCATACAGCTCTGCTCTGCTCTTTACAGCTCAGCTCTGCTCTGCTCCATACAGCTCTGCTCTGCTCTGCTCTTTACAGCTCTGCTCTGCTCTGCTCCATACAGCTCAGCTCTGCTCCATACAGCTCTGCTCTGATCTACATACATTACTGCAGTGAGGATAATGAGAGGATAATGGATAATGGATATTATTTATATTTCCAACATACTCAGCAAAGGTTGTGTAAGCAGCTATAATTTATTTCCATCTATAATTAATCTAACACTGAACATGCACAGTGATGAACAGAATAGATTTGTACCAGAGTTAGTTACAAAGCTAATTCCCAGTAGAGAAAAACAGTGTCAACAATATTACAATGCATAACTACCCACTTAATCTCCTATACATCCTGTCCTGGGATTATCTTTTGGAAAATAAGACAAAAATAAATGTAAGACTTTTTGCAAGACAAAATGCTATTTTGACTAGGTTGAATATCTTGAGTTGATTCTACATTTGGTACAGAGGAAGTACCAGGGCCAAGTCAGGACAAAATCAGTTTCAAGGTCTATGTACCAGTACCAGGTTAATGAGAAATGTAAAAACACAGTAAGACAACTCTAGGCATGGAGCCAACAACAGAAGCCTTTCACCACATCAACCAACAACACTCCCATTCTTCCTGTTGTTCTTCCTGTTGTTCTTCCTGTTGTTCTTCCTGTTGCTGTTGTTCTTCCTGTTGTTCTTCCTGTTGTTGTTGTTCTTCCTGTTGTTCTTCCTGTTGTTGTTGTTCTTCTGTTGTTCTTACTGTTGTTGTTGTTCTTCCTGTTGTTCTTCCTGTTGTTGTTGTTCTTCTGTTGTTCTTACTGTTGTTGTTGTTCTTCCTGTTGTTCTTCCTGTTGTTCTTCCTGTTGTTGTTGTTCATCCTGTTGTTGTTGAGTTTGAGTGTATTTGAGTTTATTTATTTTATTTTTTACAGGGACAGTGCACATTAATCAATGTTTCAGTAAAAGTGCCGGTTTTAGCCAGCCGGCTAATTTTCAACCGCAGTCCCTGGGCAGGTTATTAAAAACAATTACAATACGGACAATCATTGAGCAGTGAGCACACACAGAGCAACATAGAACAAGCAAGACGTAGCATACAGACAGAGCAACATAGGACAAGCAATACAGAGCATACAGACAGAGCAACATAGGACAAGCAAGACATAGCATACAGACAGAGCAACATAGAACAAAAAGCAGCAAGACAAAATCCATAAAAGCAACAAAGTGTTTCCACACCTCACAAGCTACAGACAACAGACAACATGGAAAGTGGCAATACACAGCTAGGGATTATGTTCACAAATCTGATTGACCTTTAGCCATGTCTTCATGTTTTTTGTGAAAGTGTGATAGGTGGTGCAGTTATGTGTGTCTGATGGCAGTGTATTCCAGACATGGGAAGCTCTCACAGAGAAAGCGGATTTACTAAAGGTGCTTTTCCTTAAAACCTCTAACACCTCCCAAACCCGGATCCGGGATCCCCCCCATCACAAAAGCTGACTAGCATAGCCTAGCCTAAAGCCACAGGGATATCATATAATAAAATGTTCATGAAATCACAAGTCCAAGACACCAAATGAAAGATACACATCTTGTGAATAAAGCCATCATTTCTGATTTTTAAAATGTTTTACAGGGAAGACAAAATATGTAAATCTATTAGCTAACCACGTTAGCAAAAGACACCACTCCCATACTCCACCATTTTCTTACTGCATCAGTAGCTATCACAAATTCGACCAAATAAAGATATAAATAGCCACTAACCAAGAAACAACCTCATCAGATGACAGTCTGATAACATATTTATTGTATAGCATAGGTTTTGTTAGAAAAATGTGCATATTTCAGGTATAAATCATAGTTTACAATTGCAGCCCCCATCACAACTCTCACTAAAATGACTAGAATAACTACAGAGACCATCGTGTATTAGCTAATTACTCATCATAAAACATTTCTTAAAAATACACAGCGTACAGCAATTGAAAGACACAGATCTTGTGAATCAAGACAATATTTCAGATTTTCTAAGTGTTTTACAGCGAAAACACAATATATCGTTATATTAGCTTACCACAATAGCAAACCAGACAACAGCATTGATTCCAGCCAAACATAGCGATAACGTATTCACCACCAAAATAAATTAATTTTTCACTAACCTTCTCAGAATTCTTCAGATGACAGTCCTGTAACATCATATTACACAATCCATATAGGTTTTGTTCGAAAATGAGCATATTTAGCAGCACAAATCGTGGTTATACAATGTGATCAGTGGCAACAGGTCATGCATTCTGGCCGGCGCCATCTTGGAAAGGCACCTAATCTAATCAATAAATAATCGTAAACTTGACTAAAAAATACAGGTTGGACATCAAATGAAAGATGCATTAGTTATTAATGTAACCGCTGAGTTAGATTTTAAAAATTAACGTTACTAGACATACAGTGTGCGTTACAGCCAGACTAGTGCCGCAATAATGGCGGACAAATCCGTTTACATTTTTCCACATAAATACGGAATAACATCATAAATAGCTCTTACTTTTGGACGAGCTTCCATCAGAATCTTGGCCAAGTGGTCCTTTGTCCAAAAGAATCGTTGCTTGGTTGTAAAACGTGTCTTCAACTTCGGATTTAGCAGCTAACAATAGCTATGTGGCCACAACATGCCCAAATCCTCAAAAAGCAATACTAAGGAAATTCCGAAAATAGCAATATACTCGCATAAACTGATATAACTCGGTTTAAAATAACTTCGTTATGATGTTTCTAACACCTATATCGAATTAAATTACAGACGGATATATCTAAGGTCGATAACTGAGCGTTTCAAAATGCCATCCTGAGGTCTTGCTTTGCGTAATGACGAACGTCGAAAAGAGAGCTCCCCTCGTTCCTTGGCCTTTTATAAACTCTGAGAACTACGTAGAAACTCCATTCCACTTCTCATTGGTTACTGACATCCAGGGGAAGGCGGGTGCAGTTCATGTCGACCCATAGGATACATACAGAGCTTTAAACTGATCTGAGAACAGAGCCTCATTTACAGACCTTCGCAGTTCCTGTCATGGATTTCGCTGCAGAAAGAGTTCTGGTTCACCCACAGACATAATTCAAACGGTTTTAGAAACTAGAGATTGTTTTCTATCCAATAGTAATAATAATATGCATATTGTACGAGCAAGAATTGAGTACGAGGCAGTTTAATTTGGAGACCAATTTTCACTAAGTCGAAACAGCACCCCCTATATTCTCAAGAGGTTTTAAGGGAACTATACAGTCACCTCTCATGGCAGACCTTGTGGATCTGCTGCCATATGTTTGGGTTTTCTGTTTAACAGAAGTACTGAGTGGAGGGGGGGCCAGGCCATTTAGGATCTTGAATACAAGACATGCGTCGGTGTATTGCACAAGATTTTCCCAACTTAGGAGCTCATGCTTTCTGAGGATGTAACAGTGATGATGGCTATTGGGCTTCCTATCAAGCACTTTGAGAGCCTGTTTGTAGACAGACTGTATAGGTTTTAATGTTGTAGAGCAAGCTTGGGCCCAACCAGTCAAGCAGTATGTTAAGTGGGGGAGTATCATAGATTTGAAGTACAGTTTTGCTACCTCTGTAGTCAAACAATTTCAAATAAATCAGAAAATTAGCTAGGTTGAATTTGGTTATCTGAATTACCTTTTTCACCTGCTTTTTAAAAGAGAGGTTGGAATCAAGTATGATGCCAAGGTACTTAAAATCAGATACCACCTGGAGCTTCTCCCCTGACACATAGACATCTGGGTCAGTAGCATCTGTTGCTCTCTTTGTGAAGAACATGCAGACAGTTTTTTTCACATTGAGATGCAAACACGAGTCACTGAGCCAGTTTGTAACCTGGACCATTACAGTAGTGAGTCACTGAGCCACTTTGTAACCTGGACCATTACAGTAGTGAGTCACTGAGCCACTTTATAACCTGGACCATTACAGTAGTGAGTCACTGAGCCACTTTGTAACCTGGACCATTACAGTAGTGAGTCACTGAGCCACTTTGTAACCTGGACCATTACAGTAGTGAGTCACTGAGACACTTTGTAACCTGGACCATTACAGTAGTGAGTCACTGAGCCACTTTGTAACCTGGACAATTACAGTAGTGAGTCACTGAGCCACTTTGTAACCTGGACCATTACAGTAGTGAGTCACTGAGCCACTTTGTAACCTGGACCATTACAGTAGTGAGTCACTGAGCCACTTTGTAACCTGGACCATTACAGTAGTGAGTTCTTGTGCAGCTTGTTGTTTGCTCTTTGCACATATATCACTGTATCATCTGCATACATTTGAACTTCAGTCCCGGTAGAGACAGAAGGCAGATCATTAATGTACAGGCTGAACAGGAGGGGCCCCAGTATTGACCCTTGGGGCACACCCACATCATAGCTAAGAGTGGGCGACAGCTCATTGCTCACTCTGACACACTGAGTTCTGCCTTCAAGGTATGATTTCATCCATCTCAAGGCATCGGGGGAAAAGTTGAACTTGGACAATTTTGTGATGAGAATCTCATGGTTAACAGTATCAAAAGCCTTCCTTAGGTCCAGAAACACAGCCCCAACAGCACCCCCTTTGTCCATCTTGGACTTCACATTTTCCAGAAGAAAGCAGTTGGCCGTTTCTGTGGAGTGTTTCACTCTGAAGCCAAACTGCATGGAGTGTAATGTGAAGGGGCTGTTGTTGACGTGGGCAATCAGTTGTTCTGCTACACACTTTTCAACAACCTTTGACACCACAGGTAGTATACTAATGGGCCTGTAGTTACTCACGTCAGCAGGGTCGCCCGATATAAAGATGGCCGTTATTATGGCCGACTTCCATACCCTTGGAAACACCCCGAGACCAATAGATGTGTTGGTGACCTTAGTAATGGGGCCAATGAGTGACTTTTTGTAGTTTTCAAGAAAGGTAGAGTCCAGCCCAAACACATATTTGGCTTTAGAGTTCTTTAGTGAGCTAACCACCTTGTTCACCTTTGACTCAGAAATATCCCTTATGATGAAGACAGGTTGGGTGTAATTTACTACCAAGAAACCAGTGGAGGGGTTCTGTGTCAGAACCCCTCCACTGGTCAATAAAGACTCTGTCAGGGTACATTTTTATTGTACCCTGAAAGAATTGAAGGCTATTGCTATTTCGACTGCATCCTGTGTTAGATTGTTATTCACCATGATTTCTAGTCTTTTTGCAGTGTTACTATGGTCTTTCCCTGTTAACTTTTTTAGATTCTCCCAGTTCAATTTAGAACTTCCCTTTGCTTCACCAATTATGTTAATAAAAAAGTTTGCCTTGGCCAGTCTGATTTCTTTCATCACCTTATTTCTCAAGATGGTAAACCTACATCTGTCATGCTCTAATTTGGTTCTTAGGGCTATTTTTAGAGCATAATCTCGTTCTTTCATCAATTTCCAGATTTCTCCATTTAGCCAAGGAAGAGTGCTCTTTTGGCCAGGTTTGGATTTGATTTTCTTTAGGAAAACATTTATTGTAGTCTGGATTGTGGATAGAAAAACCTGACTCTCAGCTTCCACGTCTGTATAGGACAAGAGATCATACCAGTTAATTCCCTTAATTGCGTTTTCAAAATAGTTTAATTCACTCTTAGGTATTCTTAGTTGATCCGGCTTTCTAACAGTAGAGAGGTTAAACCTGCTCTTAGACAGCTTTCTGGCTATAAGTGTCAGTTTATGATCAGATAGCCCAGTAACAATATTGAATGATTTAGTCACTCTCTCTGGTTTATTACTGAACACCAAATCAATCTGTGTTTTAGAGCAACAAGTCACCCTGGTTGGCCCTTTAACTAGCTGTGTAAGGTCAAAGGTATTAGTGATCCGTTTGAGGGTTTTCATACAAGACTTGTCTTCATAATTAATATTAAAATCTACCATTAAGATGACCTCTTTCCCAAAATCACATTCCCTAAGCATGTTATTAAACTGATCAAAAAACACACTTTTGGTGGAAGGTGGCCTATACATTCCAATAAGGGTAAAATACATTTGGGGAGACAGTGTAACGTTCAGGCCAATACATTCTAGTTCATTATCACACGACCACTCAATTTGTTCACATCGGATATGTTCTTTAACCTGTTTGGGCTGCAAGCCCGATATCGGTACACTTATGACAACAGCCAGCTCAAAGTGCAGGGCGCGAAATTCAAAAAAATATTTTTTTTAAATATTTAACTTTCACACATTAACAAGTCCAATACAGCATATGAAAGGTACACATCTTGTGAATCAAGCCAACATGTCCGATTTTTAAAATGTTTTACAGGGAAGACACAATATGTAAATCTATTAGCTAACCACGTTAGCAAAAGACACCACTTTTCTAACTCCATCAGTTTCTTACTCCATCAGGTGCTATCACAAATTCGACCAAATAAAGATATAAATAGCCACTAACCAAGAAAAAACTTCATCAGATGCCAGTCTGATAACATATTTATTGTATAGAATAGGTTTTGTTAGAAAAATGTGCATATTTCAGGTATAAATCATAGTTTGCCATTGCAGCCACCATCACAAATCTCACCAAAGCGACTAGAATTACTACAGAGAGCAACGTGTATTACCAATTTACTCATCATAAAACATTTCTTAAAAATACACAGCGCATAGCAATGGAAAGACACAGATCTTGTGAATTCAGACAATATTTCAGATGTTCTAAGTGTTTTACAGCGAAAACACAATAAATCGTTATATTAGCATACCACATATGCAAACGTTACCCGAGCATTGATTCAAGCCAAAGAGAGCGATATCGTTATCATCGCCAAAATATATTAATTTTTTCACTAACCTTCTCAGAATTCTTCCGATGACACTCCTGTAACATCATATTACAACATACATATAGAGTTTGTTCGAAAATGTGCATATTTAGCCACAAAAAACCGTGGTTATACAATGAGAATAGTAGCCAACCTGGGCCGAAAACGTCGGCCGCCATCTTTGACAGTGATCTAGTCTAATGAATAACTATTCATAAACTTGACTAAAAAAATATAAGTTGGACAGCTATCGAAAGACAAATTAGTTCTTAATGCAATCGCTGAATTACATTTCTAAAATTATCCTTACTGTGCAATACAGGGTTCGCCAAGCGAAGCTACACAAAAAAAAATGCCGATATATGCGTTTAACATTTTTCAACAGAACAACGATTTATCATCATAAATAGTTCTTACTATGAGCTGATCTTCCATCAGAATCTTGGGCAATGTATCCTTTCTCCGGTCTAATCGTCTTTTGGTCGAAAGATGTCCTCTTGCCCTGTCGAAATGGCCACTAACGTTCGGCATGTACTGGAAACGTGCCCAGCCGTTCAAAGTGCATCACAAAGAAATGCCTCAAAATCGCACTAAACGGATATAAATTGCTATAAAACGGTTTAAATTAACTACCTTATGATGTTTTTAACACCTATAACGAGTAAAAACATGACCGGCGATATAGAAGTTGCTAAACCAAAGCTTGGAAAGAGAGCCAGTCCGACGTCCATCGTGCGTCAGGCGCAGGAAGAAAAGAAAGCTACTTCCGCCTTGTAGTCTTTTATACAGGCCCTGATTGCGCAATCGACTCCATTCAAATTGTCACCTCTTACTGACATCTAGAGGAAGGCGTAGGCAGTGTTTGTATCCTCATAGCATTTACAGGGACCTTAAAACTGACCTGGGACCAGGGGCCAAGATTTCTGAAATCTCACTCCCTGTCAGGAAAAGTGCTGTAGAATGAGTTCTGTTTCACTCAGAGACATAATTCCAACGGTTATAGAAACTAGAGAGTGTTTTCTATCCAATAATAATAATAATATGCATATTGTACGAGCAAGAATTGAGTACGAGGCCGTTTGAAATGGGCACGATTTAACTGGCTACTCAATACTGCCCCTTGCAGCCATAAGAAGTTTTAATGTAAATCATCACACCCCCTCCTCTTCCTTCAATCCTGTCTCTCCTGAAAACATTGTAGCCAGGCACAATCAAAGCAGCAGATGGAGAGTTTTTATGGAGCCATGTCTCTGAGAGGCAGAGGAAGTCAAGGTTGGAGTCTGTGAGTAGATGTTGAATTTGATCACGAATGTTCAAGTGCCCCCCTAGTAGTTGGGCTTAGTTCGTGGGTCCCAGATGACTCGAGAGTGATTGACACATTGAAAAAAGTTAAATTTTCTGTGTTTTCTGACGGCTGGGTTTAGGCCATTTTGTTTCGTTGCGATTAGGGGCAGTTCGGTAGCGCAATTAACAATCCCTCCCGCCTGCACTGGAAGCGGGGAACTAATTAAAACAGCTTGCGTACCAGAAGCAGAGTCAGGGATCGCATATAGCCACTTGGGTATGTTTGAATAGTTGTTGTTGTTCATCCTGTTGTTGTTGTTGTTCTTCTGTTGATGTTGTTCTTCCTGTCGTTGTTGTTCTTCTTCTTCTGTTGTTCTTCCTGTTGTTGTTGTTCTTCCTGTTGTTGTTGTTGTTCTTCCTGTTGTTGTTCTTCCTGTTGTTGTTGTTCTTCCTGTTGTTGTTGTTGTTCTTCCTGTTGTTGTTCTTCCTGTTGTTGATGTTGTTCTTCCTGTTGTTGTTCTTCTTCTTCTTCTGTTGTTATTCCTGTTGTTGGTGTTCATTCTGTTGTTGTTGTTTTTGTTCTTCCTGTTGTTGTTCATCCTGTTGTTGTTATTCTTTTTCTGTTGTTGTTGTTCATCCTGTTGTTGTTGTACATCCTGTTGTTGTTGTTGTTGTTGTTGTTGTTGTTGTTGTGCATCCTGTTGTTCTTGGTGTTCTTCCTGATGTTGTTGTTGTTGTTCATCCTTTTGCTGTTGGTGTTCTTCCTGTTGTTGTTCATCCTGTTGTTGTTGTTCTTCCTGTTGTTGTTCATCCTGTTGTTGTTGTTCTTCCTGTTGTTGTTCATCCTTTTGCTGTTGGTGTTCTTCCTGTTGTTGTTCATCCTGTTGTTGTTGTTCTTCCTGTTGTTGTTCATCCTGTTGTTGTTGTTGTTGCTGTGCATCCTGTTGTTGTTGTTCATCCTGTTGTTGATTTTGTTGTTGTTGTTCTTCCTGTTGTTGTTGTTGTTCTTCCTGTTGTTGTTGTTGTGTTTAATTCTAGATCAAAATAAAGCTGGACTCCAACGGCCTGAGAATTTACATATCCTTCCATCCATCACATTAGTGAAGCGGCTGACTACCCGACGTGGTAGATTGATCACTCAGTTGGTGTGTTTAAAACGTCAACAGCTAGCATCCTAGCAAAGACATTTGCATGAGGCCCATCCTCCTCCGTGGGCCTGATAGATGATCTCCACCGCTGGCTGGTCGCAGGAGAGACCATTTGTTACTATCCCTTCAAACACGGAAATGGAAAAGGGGGGATACCTAGTCAGTTGCACAACCGAATGCATTCAACCAAAACATGTTTTCCACATTTAACCCAACCCCTCTGAATCAGAGAGGTGCGGGGGGCTGCCTTAATTAACCTCCACTTCACTTGCCTTACTAGGGGAGAGAAGATGCATTAGATGTGGTTCTAAAGAAGCAATGGGAGGGGAAGAACCAGACTCACTGGCTCCACTCTAGACTGTGATTTCCAAGGCCAATTTGGAGGCCGTTAGATTCACACGCCAATTTACAGGTAACACTGGGACCTGTTTTAATTGAGGGAATGGGAGATGTAGGAGGCATTCACAGATGGTATACAGGAAAGGAGCTGGAGAGATATTTTTATTTTATTTAGCTAGGCAAGTCGGTTAAAAACAAATTCTTATTTTCAATGACAGCCTAGGAACAGTGGGTTAACTGCCTTGTTAAGGGGCATAACGACAGATTTTTACCTCATCAGCTTAGGGATTCGATCTTGCAACCTTTCAGTTACTAGTCCAATGCTCTAACCACTAGGCTACCTGCCACCCCATGTTGTAGATGGAGAGAGAGAAGGGAGCTGAAGAGAGAGATGGGAGCTGGCAAGATATGGTAGATGGAGAGAGAGCTGGGAGCTGGAGAGATAGCTGGGAGCTGGAGAGAGAGCTGGGAGCTGGATAGAGAGCTGGGGAGAGATATGGGAGCTGGAGAGAGAGAAGGGAGCTGGATAGAGAGCTGGGGAGAGAAATGTGAGCTGGGGAGAGAGATGGGGGTTGGAGAGAGAGATGGGAGGGAGAGAGAGAAGGAGAGTTGGAGAGAGAGATGGGAGCTGAAGAGATATGGTAGATGGAGAGAGAGCTGGGGAGAGTGATGGGAGCTGGAGAGAGTGATGGGAGCTGGAGAGAGAGATTGGAGCTGGAGAGAGGGTAGGGAGCTGGAGAGAGGGTAGGGAGTTGGAGAGAGGGCAGGGAGTTGGAGAGAAGGTGGGGTGTTGTAGAGAGGGTAGGGAGTTGGAGAGAGGGTAGGGAGTTGGAGAGAGAGTAGGGAGTTGGAGAGGGTAGGGAGCTGGAGAAAGGGTAGGGAGCTGGAGAGAGGGTAGGGTATGGGACAGAGCTGGACATAGAGAAGGGTGCTGGAGAGAGGGTAGGGTGTTGGAAAGAGTAGGGAGCTGGAGAGAGAATAGGGAGCTGGAGAGAGAGAAGGGAGCTGGAGAGAGGGTAGGGAGCTGGAAAGAGGGTCGGGTATTGGAGAGAGGGTAGGGTATGGAAGAGAGGGTAGGGAGTTGAAGAGAGGGTAGGGAGTTGAAGAGAGGGTAGGGAGTTGAAGAGAGGGTAGGGAGTTGGAGAGAGGGTAGGGAGTTGGAGAGAGGGTTGGGAGCTGGAGAGAGGGTAGGGAGTTAGAGAGAGGGTAGGGAGTTAGAGAGAGGGTAGGGAATTGGAGAGAGGGTAGGGAGTTGGAGAGAGGGTAGGGAGCTGGAGAGAGGGTAGGGAGCTGGAGAGAGGGTAGGGAGCTGGAGAGAGGGTAGGGAGCTGGAGAGAGGGTAGGGAGCTGGAGAGAGGGTAGGGAGTTGGAGAGAGGGTAGGGAGATGGAAAGAGGGTAGGGTGTTGGAGAGAGGGTAGGGAGCTGGAGAGAGGGTAGGGAGCTGGAGAGAGGGTAGGGAGTTGGTGAGAGGGTAGGGAGTTGGAGAGAGGGTAGGGAGCTGGAGAGAGGGTAGGGAGCTGGAGAGAGGGTAGGGAGCTGGAGAGAGGGTAGGGAGCTGGAGAGAGGGTAGGGAGCTGGAGAGAGGGTAGGGAGTTGGAGAGAGGGTAGGGAGTTGGAGAGAGGGTAGGGAGTTGGAGAGTGGGTAGGGAGCTGGAGAGAGGGTAGGGTATTGGAGAGAGGGTAGGGAGTTGGTAGAGAGGGTAGGGAGTTGGAGAGAGGGTAGGGAGTTGGAGAGAGGGTAGGGAGCTGGAGAGAGGGTAGGGAGCTGGAGAGAGGGTAGGGAGCTGGAGAGAGGGTAGGGAGCTGGAGAGAGTGTAGGGAGCTGGAGAGACGGTAGGGAGCTGGAGAGAGAGAAGGGAGCTGGAGAGAGGGTAGGGAGCTGGAGAGAGGGTAGGGAGCTGAAGAGAGGGTAGGGAGCTGGAGAGAGAGAAGGGAGCTGGAGAGAGGGTAGGGAGCTGGAGAGAGGGTAGGGAGTTGGAGAGAGGGTAGGGAGTTGGAGAGAGGGTAGGGAGCTGGAGAGAGGGTAGGGAGCTGGAGAGAGGGTAGGGAGCTGGAGAGATAGAAGGGAGCTGGAGAGAGGGTAGGGAGCTGGAGAGAGGGTAGGGAGCTGGAGAGAGGGTAGGGAGTTGGAGAGAGGGTAGGGAGTTGGAGAGAGGGTAGGGAGCTGGAGAGAGGGTAGGGAGCTGGAGAGAGGGTAGGGAGTTGGAGAGAGGGTAGGGAGTTGGAGAGAGGGTAGGGAGTTGGAGAGTGGGTCGGGAGTTGGAGAGTGGGTAGGGAGCTGGAGAGAGGGTAGGGTATTGGAGAGAGGGTAGGGAGTTGGAGAGAGTGTAGGGAGTTGGAGAGAGGGTAGGGAGCTGGAGAGAGGGTAGGGAGCTGGAGAGAGGGTAGGGAGCTGGAGAGAGGGTAGGGAGCTGGAGAGACGGTAGGGAGCTGGAGAGACGGTAGGGAGCTGGAGAGAGAGAAGGGAGCTGGAGAGAGAGAAGGGAGCTGGAGAGAGAGAAGGGAGCTGGAGAGAGGGTAGGGAGCTGGAGAGAGGGTAGGGTGTTGGAGAGAGGGTAGGGAGCTGGAGAGAGGGTAGGGAGCTGGAGAGAGGGTAGGGAGCTGGAGAGAGGGTAGGGAGCTGGAGAGAGGGTAGGTTGCTAGAGAGAGAGAAGGGAGCTGGAGAGAGGGTAGGGAGCTGGATAGAGGGTAGAGAGCTGAAGAGAGGGTAGGGAGCTGGAGAGAGAAGGGAGCTGGAGAGAGGGTAGGGAGCTGGATAGAGGGTAGGGAGCTGGAGAGAGGGTAGGGAGCTGGAGAGAGAAGGGAGCTGGAGAGAGGGTAAGGAGCTGGAGAGAGGGTAGGGTGTTGGAGAGAGGGTAGGGAGCTGGAGAGAGGGTAGGGAGCTGGAGAGAGAGAAGGGAGCTGAAGAGAGGGTAGGGAGCTGGAGAGAGAGGGTAGGGAGCTGGAGAGAGGGTAGGGTGTTGGAGAGAGGGTAGGGAGCTGGAGAGAGGGTAGGGAGCTGGAGAGAGGGTATTGTGTTGGAGAGAGGGTAGGGAGCTGGAGAGAGGGTAGGGAGCTGGAGAGAGAGAAGGGAGCTGAAGAGAGGGTAGGGAGCTGGAGAGAGAGGGTAGGGAGCTGGAGAGACGGTAGGGAGCTGGAGAGAGGGTAGGGAGCTGGAGAGAGGGTAGGGAGCTGGAGAGAGGGTGGGGTGTTGTAGAGAGGGTAGGGTGTTGGAGAGAGGGTAGGGAGCTGGAGAGAGGGTAGGGAGCTGGAGAGAGGGTATTGTGTTGGAGAGAGGGTAGGGAGCTGGAGAGAGGGTAGGGAGCTGGAGAGAGAGAAGGGAGCTGAAGAGAGGGTAGGGAGCTGGAGAGAGAGGGTAGGGAGCTGGAGAGACGGTAGGGAGCTGGAGAGAGGGTAGGGAGCTGGAGAGAGGGTAGGGAGCTGGAGAGAGGGTGGGGTGTTGTAGAGAGGGTAGGGAGTTGGAGAGAGGGTAGGGAGTTGGAGAGTGGGTAGGGAGCTGGAGAGAGGGTAGGGAGCTGGAGAGAGGGTAGGGAGCTGGAGAGAGGGTAGGGAGCTGGAGAGACGGTAGGGAGCTGGAGAGAGGGTAGGGAGCTGGAGAGAGAGAAGGGAGCTGGAGAGAGGGTAGGGAGCTTGAGAGAGGGTAGGGAGCTGGAGAGAGGGTAGGGAGCTGGAGAGAGAGAAGGGAGCTGGAGAGAGGGTAGGGAGCTGGAGAGAGGGTAGGGAGCTGGAGAGAGGGTAGGGTGTTGGAGAGAGGGTAGGGAGCTG
The DNA here is from genome assembly GCF_016432855.1 of Salvelinus namaycush. Taxonomy (NCBI): domain Eukaryota; kingdom Metazoa; phylum Chordata; class Actinopteri; order Salmoniformes; family Salmonidae; genus Salvelinus; species Salvelinus namaycush. Next base: position 43,384,688 of record NC_052319.1, on the reverse strand, counting down.
GAGAGAGGGTAGGGAGCTGGAGAGAGGGTAGGGAGCTGGAGAGAGGGTAGGGAGCTGGAGAGAGAGAAGGGAGCTGGAGAGAGGGTAGGGAGCTGGATAGAGGGTAGGGAGCTGAAGAGAGGGTAGAGAGCTGGAGAGAGAAGGGAGCTGGAGAGAGGGTAGGGAGCTGAAGAGAGAGAAGGGAGCTGAAGAGAGGGTAGGGAGCTGGAGAGAGAGGGTAGGGAGCTGGAGAGAGGGTAGGGAGCTGGAGAGAGGGTAGGGAGCTGGAGAGAGGGTAGGGAGCTGGAGAGAGGGTGGGGTGTTGTAGAGAGGGTAGGGAGTTGGAGAGAGGGTAGGGAGTTGGAGAGTGGGTAGGGAGCTGGAGAGAGGGTAGGGAGCTGAAGAGAGGGTAGGGAGCTGGAGAGAGAGGGTAGGGAGTTGGAGAGAGGGTAGGGTGTTGGAGAGAGGGTAGGGTGTTGGAGAGAGGGTAGGGTGTTGGAGAGAGGGTAGGGAGTTGGAGAGAGGGTAGGGAGTTGGAGAGAGGGTAGGGAGTTGGAGAGAGAGAAGGTACCTGGAGAGAGGGTAGGGAGTTGGAGAGAGGGTAGGGTGTTGGAGAGAGGGTAGGGTGTTGGAGAGAGGGTAGGGTGTTGGAGAGAGGGTAGGGTGTTGGAGAGAGGGTAGGGAGCTGGAGAGAGGGTAGGGAGCTGGAGAGTGAGAAGGGAGCTGAAGAGAGGGTAGGGAGCTGGAGAGAGGGTAGGGAGTTGTAGAGAGGGTAGGGAGCTGGAGAGAGAGAAGGGAGCTGAAGAGAGGGTAGGGAGCTGGAGAGAGAGAAGGGAGCTGGAGAGAGGGTAGGGAGCTGGATAGAGGGTAGGGAGCTGAAGAGAGGGTAGAGAGCTGGAGAGAGAAGGGAGCTGGAGAGAGGGTAGGGAGCTGGAGAGAGAGAAGGGAGCTGAAGAGAGGGTAGGGAGCTGGAGAGAGAGGGTAGGGAGCTGGAGAGAGGGTAGGGAGCTGGAGAGAGGGTAGGGAGCTGGAGAGAGGGTAGGGAGCTGGAGAGAGGGTAGGGAGCTGTAGAGAGGGTGGGGTGTTGTAGAGAGGGTAGGGAGTTGGAGAGAGGGTAGGGAGTTGGAGAGTGGGTAGGGAGCTGGAGAGAGGGTAGGGAGCTGGAGAGAGGGTAGGGAGCTGGAGAGAGGGTAGGGAGCTGGAGAGACGGTAGGGAGCTGGAGAGAGGGTAGGGAGCTGGAGAGAGAGAAGGGAGCTGGAGAGAGAGAAGGGAGCTGGAGAGAGGGTAGGGAGCTTGAGAGAGGGTAGGGAGCTGGAGAGAGGGTAGGGAGCTGGAGAGAGAGAAGGGAGCTGGAGAGAGGGTAGGGAGCTGGAGAGAGGGTAGGGAGCTGGAGAGAGGGTAGGGAGCTGGAGAGAGGGTAGGGAGCTGGAGAGAGGGTAGGGAGCTGGAGAGAGAGAAGGGAGCTGGAGAGAGGGTAGGGAGCTGGATAGAGGGTAGGGAGCTGAAGAGAGGGTAGAGAGCTGGAGAGAGAAGGGAGCTGGAGAGAGGGTAGGGAGCTGGATAGAGGGTAGGGAGCTGGAGAGAGGGTAGGGAGCTGGAGAGAGAAGGGAGCTGGAGAGAGGGTAGGGAGCTGGAGAGAGGGTAGGGTGTTGGAGAGAGGATAGGGAGCTGGAGAGAGGGTAGGGAGCTGGAGAGAGAGAAGGGAGCTGAAGAGAGGGTAGGGAGCTGGAGAGAGAGGGTAGGGAGTTGGAGAGAGGGTAGGGTGTTGGAGAGAGGGTAGGGTGTTGGAGAGAGGGTAGGGTGTTGGAGAGAGGGTAGGGAGTTGGAGAGAGGGTAGGGAGTTGGAGAGAGAGAAGGTACCTGGAGAGAGGGTAGGGAGTTGGAGAGAGGGTAGGGTGTTGGAGAGAGGGTAGGGTGTTGGAGAGAGGGTAGGGTGTTGGAGAGAGGGTAGGGTGTTGGAGAGAGGGTAGGGAGCTGGAGAGAGGGTAGGGAGCTGGAGAGTGAGAAGGGAGCTGAAGAGAGGGTAGGGAGCTGGAGAGAGGGTAGGGAGTTGGAGAGAGGGTAGGGAGCTGGAGAGAGAGAAGGGAGCTGAAGAGAGGGTAGGGAGCTGGAGAGAGGGTAGGGAGTTGGAGAGAGGTTAATGGGGAGAGAAATAGAAAGGGAATAAAATAACGCCTTATACTTTGCAGTCATGAACATACATATTTTTTAATCAATAAAACATTTTCATTGATCCGCAGAGTCTTCGAAAACAGTTTGTGTTCCTAAAAGGGCTGAACATCTGCCCTCCTACACGGAATGTCACTCGTTGACATGTGAAATGAAGGATTGCTAAACTAGCAGAATATGTGTGCCTTAATAACCCCACGTCAGCATATTTGCTATGCAATTTCCTTCAGCAACCTGCATATTAAAGTTTCAAAAGGAAATGATGGCTAAGCTTTCTATATTGAAAAAATATATAAACACATCATGTAAAGTGTTGTTCCCATGTTTCCTGAGCTGAAATAAAAGATCCCAGAAATGTTCCATACGCACAAAAATACTATTTCTCTGAAGTGTTGTCCACAAATGTGTTTACATTCCTGTTAGTGAGCATTTCTCCTTTGCCAAGATAATCCATCCACCTGACAGGTGTGGCATATCAAGAAGCTGATGAAACAGCATGATCATTAGACAGGTGCACCTTGTGCTGGGGCCAATAAAAGGACACTCAAAAATGTGCATTTTGTCATACAACACAATGCCACATATTTCTCAAGTTTTGAGGGAGCTTGCAATTGGCATGCTGACTGCAGGTATGTCCACCAGAGTTGTTCCCAGATAATTGAATGTTAATTTCTCTACCATAAGCCACCTGTTGTGGAAAAGTACCTAATTAGTCATGCTATCCCCTGTTTCAGTGATTAAAGAATAGTCTCTTGTCATATGCTAGTGTTTTTTTCTAACCTGATACAAACTTGTCTTTGTAGGACTTAGTCATGAGACTTAGCGTATAGTTATAGTCCGCTCGGGTACGTCCGCAGCATGTACCATCCCTGTGGGTTTACTATCTACAGGAAGTCAGATGTGTGGAACCTTGCAGGAAGGAGCACATTATAGTGTGAACTGTGACAAAACACAGTTATATGGTTGAACTCTCGTGCTATCAACATCGGGCTATCTTAATCTGCACAGACAAACCAATCGCCTTTTACACTATGTTCCGCCCATGTTTCCACACATCTATAAACTGTCACGTAGAGAAAAGAGGTTGTACTTTTTCTATAAAAGCAGAGACCCGAATACGTTTTTTTATCTTACAACTCTGATCCATTCATGGTAATGTTTGATTGCTTCATTTTTGCAAATCTTATAATAAAATAGTTTTTTAAAGAATTTACAGTCTCTCACAATTTGCTGTCAGAAGTGAGAAGCTAACTCCGCTTGCTGATCGTTCCTGAGGTGACCGCTGTTCACTGCACGCAGGGGCTACAGTAGACGTGACTCAGGGGCTACAGTAGACGTGACTCAGGGGCTACAGTAGACGTGACTCAGGGGCTACAGTAGACGTGACTCAGGGGCTACAGTAGACGTGACTCAGGGGCTACAGTAGACGTGACTCAGGGGCTACAGTAGACGTGACTCAGGGGCTACAGTAGACGTGACTCAGGGGCTACAGTAGACGTGACTCAGGGGCTACAGTAGACGTGACTCAGGGTGCCCACACTCCAATGAAGCGGAGAAGAAAGGGACCCGCCTCAGACTGGCAGGGAGCGGCAGGGAGCGGCAGGGAGCGGCAGGGAGCGGCAGGGAGCGGCAGGGAGCGGCAGGGAGCGGCAGGGAGCGGCAGGGAGCGGCAGTGAGCGGATACTCCATCCCGAACATGCAGAGTTAAGGGTGATACTGATTTTCTTTAACGCAGCTTCCAACTGGGGAAAGTTCTGGAAACTTTTAAAATCCTGTTCTAAGAACGTTTTAAGAATCATTTTGTATATTTGTTAGAGATACCAGGACAGAGTCCTGATGAAAGCAATTCCAGAATAACATACTGAGGTACTACAGAGATGCAAGGTCCTGAAGAAATATGACATGGCTTACCAATCTTAAAATATAAATCCATGAGCTATGTGGTTCCAGGACAGGGTCCTGAGGTACAAGTCAAAAATATTCCTGCAGGTTAGAAAAACATTGTAAAATAAAATGTATTATACAGTGTAAAACAGTTGGAAATGATTGGGAAACCAACTATACATTTAAACCTACATGGGACATTTGCATAACTACCATGTGGGTATAACATTTTAAATATTACATAGAATGCTGTGCCTTAGTCCGCTTATTTTGAAGAACGTGACAGTGTTTGTATCTAAATGTTTGAGGTAGAGACAGTTGACAGCCTTGGACACCATTTCAAGTCATTTCAAAATGCCATGAGGATCCGCTGGTTCATCCCTTTGTCAATGGTGAGTGAATCGATTTTCTAGTAGATACTGGTGCTGTAATGTCTGTCATCAATTCTAAATCTATGTCCAGACCTCCCATGTCAAATGAATCAGTCAGTATTGTAGGAGCCTTAGGAGTGACTATGAAAGAGTTGCTCACGATGCCCCTACTTGTTAAAGTTGATAACACATGCATAAACCATAAATTAATTTATTCTGCATGTTGTCCTGTATTTATGTCAGGAAGATATCTTCTCTGTAAATTGGTGATTACCTGTGATTGGCTACTATGCATGGGACATATAGGATATTGACGGGTCCAGAATAATACAGACCCTATTGACACACTTTCTCAACTGCTTGCAGTTGTTGGAAACAATGGAAGTTATGTCACAGACCCACAACTCACCATTGACAAAACATTATGAACAGAATTGTCTGACAGGCACCATACCCCAGAGAGGTTACTGTGTATTTATGTGAAATGGGCCCCAATTTGTGCTTTAGGTGTTAAATTGACTAACGGACAGGCTTTGTATCATTTTTTTATTTATCCTTTATTTAACTAGGCAAGTCAGTTAAGAACAAATTCTTATTTACAGTGACGGCCTACCTCGTCCAAACCTGAACGAAGCTGGGCCAATTGTGCGCCACCCTGTGGGACTCCCAATCAGGGCCGGATGAGAACATTTACATTTACATTCTGCTAATGTTCTCATCAATTAAAGATTTGAACTCAATACAGTTGTTTCCATCACAATAATATGTTATAAATAGACTGGACAAAGTTTTGTAGACCTTACCATAATCGTCGGATAAAAGCGTAATTAAATTGTTTCCAACAGCACAGACTTTTCAAATAAGTTACGTTATACGTTATGTTGGCTGACAATTTGTTAGTTACACCTTTATGAACTGCATATATTGCTTCCTCCTTTAAAAGTTGTCAGACTGCGGCACACCCTGCGTGCTGCTGCAGCATCCTGTGGCAACACACTGAATTCTCAACCAGTTCTTCTGTTACTGCAAGGTATTGCTACTTTGACCACCAGAGGGCATCTTTACGAAGCATTTGATAATATTCCGTATTGGCATTACCAGAGAATTTTAAAAACTTTTTTTACAATAACATAGTATATGGGATTGATTTTAAGAAATGTGGCTTAATTAATATGATTAATATTTATATTATATTATATATTATATATTAATATGGTGTTTCCATTCAGAGAAAATTCAGCCCGTTTCGCTCTCGGCGCGCACACTGGATGATCGGGCCGAGGAGAAGGGTTGATTTGGGCATTCGGGACTTACAATGGCAGTCAAGCACCCAAGCTAACGTTGGCTAGCTACTTCCAGACACAAATGAGACCACTCTGACCATTTTACTCGCCCTAGTCGAGCTGGCAAGGTAGTTTTCGTGTTAACCAGAACGTTGGTGACTGTAAATGTGCTGTTGGAAACAATTGAATTACGCTTTTATCCGACGATTACTGACACCGGCCATATTCAACGGGTGCTGAGTGCTCATACAGTAATTATTCAGCTCTCTGGTGCACTCAGACGAGAGTGCTCTGAAATCCGTGTAGATAGTAGGCTGGACACATGAAATGTTTAACAACGTCGTTTTATGATAAAACTAGTTCATTGCATCCACCGTGGAGCCCAGTTTCATAATATGACCATATTTCCCAGCTGCTTGCTGTTGTTTTGAAGTAATTGCGAAAAAATAAGCCTTGTATTAGTGCATTTTTCACCCTGCCAGCTCCTATTAGTTCTATTGAGTACCGTGGCACCAACTCGCCTTCCGAACGTTCTATTCCCAGCTTACTGTTCAACGTCACGCTTCACTATTGTTGGCAGTGAGACCTAATCACGTTGTTTTGTAGTTAAAATGTAAACAACAAAAATTATTAAAACTATGGGGAAGATATAGGCATGTCAGTCTATTTCGCCAAATATCTCGCAGTGTGTATATTTAGATTGTTTTCAAGTCGGGTGTAACCGGTGTGAAATGGCTAGCTAGTTAGCGGGGTGCGAGCTAATAGCGTTTCAATCGGTGACGTCACTCGCTTTGAGATCTTGTTCCCCCTGCACTGCAAGGGCTGCGGTTTTTGTGGAGCGATGGGTAACGATGCTTCGAGGGTGTCTGTTGTCCATGTGTGCAGAGGGTCCCTGGTTCGAGCCTAGGTAGGGGCGAGGAGAGGGACAGAAACAACTGTTGCACGGGCACCATTTTAATCAGCAGAATCTCCTCCTTGTAATTATGTAAGTCTGGGCAGCGAGCTCGTTTGTCATCGATCGCTAGACCAGAAATAGTGAAGTTTTTAATTTTCCCTACTTTTTCATTACACAGACAAGCACAGTTCACACCATGGAGGTGCGGATGTTTACTTTCTACCCAAGTAGTTTTTTTCCAGTTTCGTCCGAACAGATTGTAGCGGTAAAATAAAAAGGGATACTTTCTTCAAATGGAATTCTAAGCATCACTCCAGTCAAAACAGGCTCTGCGAACGTTCTATTCTATCATTTTGCTATGGGCTCGCGCTAGTGTTCCAGTTTAGCCAACGTTCTATTCTATCATTTTGCTATGGGCTCGCGCTAGTGTTCCAGTTTAGCCAACGTTCTATTCTATCATTTTGCTATGGGCTCGCGCTAGTGTTCCAGTTTAGCCAACGTTCTATTCTATCATTTTGCTATGGGCTCGCGCTAGTGTTCCAGTTTAGCCAACGTTCTATTCTATCATTTTGCTATGGGCTCGCGCTAGTGTTCCAGTTTAGCCAACGTTCTATTCTATCATTTTGCTATGGGCTCGCGCTAGTGTTCCAGTTTAGCCAACGTTCTATTCTATCATTTTGCTATGGGCTCGCGCTAGTGTTCCAGTTTAGCCAACGTTCTATTCTATCATTTTGCTATGGGCTCGCGCTAGTGTTCCAGTTTAGCCAACGTTCTATTCTATCATTTTGCTATGGGCTCGCTCTAGTGTTCCAGTTTAGCCAACGTTCTATTCTATCATTTTGCTATGGGCTCGCACTAGTGTTCCAGTTTAGCCAACGTTCTATTCTATAATTTTGCTATGGGCTCGCGCTAGTGTTCCAGTTTAGCCAACGTTCTATTCTATAATTTTGCTATGGGCTCGCGCTAGTGTTCCAGTTTAGCCAACGTTCTATTCTATCATTTTGCTATGGGCTCGCGCTAGTGTTCCAGTTTAGCCAACGTTCTATTCTATCATTTTGCTATGGGCTCGCGCTAGTGTTCCAGTTTAGCCAACGTTCTATTCTATCATTTTGCTATGGGCTCGCGCTAGTGTTCCAGTTTAGCCAACGTTCTATTCTATCATTTTGCTATGGGCTCGCGCTAGTGTTCCAGTTTAGCCAACGTTCTATTCTATCATTTTGCTATGGGCTCGCTCTAGTGTTCCAGTTTAGCCAACGTTCTATTCTATCATTTTGCTATGGGCTCGCACTAGTGTTCCAGTTTAGCCAACGTTCTATTCTATCATTTTGCTATGGGCTCGCGCTAGTGTTCCAGTTTAGCCAACGTTCTATTCTATCATTTTGCTATGGGCTCGCGCTAGTGTTCCAGTTTAGCCAACGTTCTATTCTATCATTTTGCTATGGGCTCGCGCTAGTGTTCCAGTTTAGCCAACGTTCTATTCTATCATTTTGCTATGGGCTCGCGCTAGTGTTCCAGTTTAGCCAACGTTCTATTCTATCATTTTGCTATGGGCTCGCGCTAGTGTTCCAGTTTAGCCAACGTTCTATTCTATCATTTTGCTATGGGCTCGCGCTAGTGTTCCAGTTTAGCCAACGTTCTATTCTATCATTTTGCTATGGGCTCGCGCTAGTGTTCCAGTTTAGCCAACGTTCTTAAGCCTTTTCTCAGCCTTGGGTGAATTTTGACTCGTTCTATTGGCCAGCCTATAGATAGCCAGAGGGAATTTCACGAAAGCACCCGGATGTCCATTGGGAAAGCACTACGACTATACCATTTAGCTAAGAAAGCTAAGCCATTTAGCTAAGCTAAGAAAGCTATACCATTTAGCTAAGCTAAGCTAAGAAAGCTATACCATTTAGCTAAGCTAAGAATGACGAGAATAATCAAGTCAACAAACGTTGGGTAGTTAGATAGCCTATAGTAGTTATCCATCAAACTTACCAGTATATTAACTAACGTTATAGGTAGCATACTGCTCTAATGAAATGCTATGCGGTTCGTAAGGACAGCGTAGCTAACAAATTGTCAGCCAACTTAACGTGTAAGGTAACATATTTGACAAGTTATTACTTTATTACATTGAGTAGCAAGCTACCCCCTCATTAGGGCAAATCTGGTCTGTGATAGGAGGGGGAGTTTTCACACCTAGCTCGGCTATTAGACTATTCTTCAGTAAAGGTTGAATAGTCTATTGTTCAGCTATTAGCCCTCCTCCCCAACTTGCAACAAATTGCTGTTCCCATCTCATTCTTTCCCTCTTCCACACGTCATCATTCTGCTTCTGAGTGGCTCGCTTGTGGGCGTGATGGCAGAATATGGCAGCATCTTCGGTTGTGTGTCAAGAATTCTGCATACAGTATCACGTTTGTATGAAGGTGTGGTTATTCACAGGCAAATTGTTCTGAAAGCAACTTTTTTACGACACAAAGGAAGTCAAAGCGGACACCTACGAAGATGACATCTCAGTTAAGCAGCACTGGGCTGTGTTGACGTATCCTGAAAATAACATCTGCTGCTTTAGATCAAACGGTCATATCTCAGTTATTGTTTTCATATCTATAAAAAATAAGCTGTTTTTCTTTACTTTCAGAGAGCGAGCTGACAAAGGCGTCAAATGTAGATATTGCCAGTTCACTGTCAGCTTTATTTCTGGCCAAAGTGTCCATAACCAGAGGTAATTAAACTTTTTCTCCATCTCTGCCTGTCTTGTTGTACATGGAATCTGTTTTACATGCATTAATTAAAAAGCCCTTAAGATGTCAGCTGCTAATTTTCAGATTTACACCACATAAACACAGCCATTTTCACTGGACTATCTGTTGCTGCCAAGTCATGATTTCCCTCGGGGTTAGCCTTGCAATAAGCACGTGGTGAGACACACAGACCTCTATATTTAAATGTTTCAGGTACTCTCCGATAGGTGTCTGCGTCACATACAGTATCCTCTATTGACATTTTCTTCTATTGTTTTTCATCATAAAGTACTCTATAGCCACTTAGTGTGGACACCAGGTGAGACCACACAATAACAGTCTCTCTCCTTCACTTCATCCCTCTCCCACTTCTCCCTAAATCCTCTAGGTTATATCAACTGTGTTGGTGAACCCCTCCCGCATCTGAACTGGCTGACATAGAGAGCACAGCATGATCATAGGTGAGAGGTCACTTGGTTGGGTCAACAGGAAGTGTTATTAAAGAGATGCTTTACATTGAAATACAGATAGAGATGTAGTAGTCCCAGTGTTAATGATCCAAGGTCAGTTTTGCATTTCACCTCCTGATGTTTATGATGACTGACCGTGTTGGAATAAAAAAAAACAAGGCTTAATCATGCTCTCTATCCATCTGTCGCTCATCTGCAGGTATGTTTTGATGTGAGAGAGGAAGCCAGTTCCGTTATCGCCACCTCACCTACTCTTAAGAACCTTCGGGCCAACTGGGGGCCCAAGGCTGGTTAGGAGACACCGCAATTGTGATGAACTGAGAGAATATTAGGCTAGCACTGTAATTCATGAATCATATGCGATCTGCCACAGTTCTTACCTCTTTCCCTTTCTGTCTTCTACACCTCTCTCCCCACCTTGTCTGTCTTCCTCGTTTTGTTTTAAGTACAGATTTAACTTCTTATGGCTGCAAGCCCGACGTCGGTACACTTATGACAACAGCCAAGTGCAGGGCGCGAAATTCAAAAGATATTTTTTTTAAATATTTAACTTTCACACATTAACAAGTCCAATACAGCAAATGAAAGGTACACATCTTGTGAATCCAGCCAACATGTCCGATTTTTAAAATGTTTTACAGCAAAAACAGCACGTATATTTATGTTAGCTCACCACCAAATACAAAAAAGGACAGACATTTTTCACAGCACAGGTAGCATGCACAAAGCCAACCTAACTAACCAAGAACCAACCAAACTAACCAACAAACAACTTCATCAGATGACAGTCTTATAACATGTTATTCAATAAATCTATGTTTTGTTCGAAAAATGTGCATATTTCAGGTATAAATCATAGTTTACATTGCAGCTACAATCAGAAATTGCACCGAAAGCAGCCATAATAATTACAGACACCAACGTCAAATACCTAATTACTCATCATAAAACATTTCTGAAAAATACATAGTGTACAGCATATGAAAGACAGGCATCTTGTGATTCCAGCCAATATTTCCGATTTATCAAGTGTTTTACAGCGAAAACACAATATAGCGTTATATTAGCTTACCATAATAGCCAAAAACACAAGCAAAGCGATCGTAACAAACAAGCAAAAGATATATAATTTTTGACTAACCTTGATTTTCTTCCTCAGATGACAGTCCTATAACATCAGGTTATACATACACTTATGTTTTGTTCGAAAATGTGCATATTTAGAGCTGAAATCAATGGTTATACATTCTGCTAACTTAGCTACTTTTTCCCACAACGCCCGGATTTTTTTCGGACACTTTTTCTGACACACATATTCTGACCAAATAGCTATTCATAAACATAACTAAAACATACATGTTGTATAGGAAATGATAGATCCATTAGTTCTTAATGAAATCGCAGTGTTAGAATTCTAAAAATAACTTCATTACGATATGCAGCTTCGGTATAGCTTTGGTACCCAAACGTTGGGCGTCGGCGACTAGTTCACATGTACGACAGATATATGAAATAGCATCATAAAATGTTTCTTACTTTTGCTGATCTTCCATCAGAATGTTGGACAAGGTGTCCTTTGTCCAGAACAATCGTTGTTTGGATTTAGAACGGCAACTTTCCCTCTTCAATTAGCAAGCACACTAGCCAAGTGGCACGACGCTCTCCATGTCAACAAACGGAAGAGAACGGAACACGGCAAAACTCCCGAAAAATGTTCAATAATCTGATATAACTATATTGAAAAAACATACTTTACGATGATATGGTCACATGTATCAAATAAAATCAAAGCCGGAGATATTAGTCGACTATAACGGCAGCTAAACAGAAGGCAAATCCAGGTACCACCTCGCGCTCTCCAGAAAACCGGAAATGGGGGACACGTCATACAAAGAGCTTGTATGCCACTTCAGACCAAGATAAACACGAAATTTCTTCTCTCACCGCCTCTTGACATCCAGGGGAAGGTGTATGAAGTGCACGTATACTCTTACGTATCATGCCCATGTATAGGCAGGAAGTAGAACAGAGCATCGATTTCAGACTTTCCACTTCCTGGTCAGGAAGTTTGTGCCAAATGAGTTCTGTTTGACTCACAGATATAATTCAAACGGTTTTAGAAACTAGAGAGTGTTTTCTATCCAATAGTAATAATAATATGCATATTGTACGAGCAAGAATTGAGTACGAGGCCGTTTGAAATGGGCACCTTTAATCAGAGCTACTCAATACTGCCCCTGCAGCCATAAAAAGTTAACTTGTATTTATAATATTGCAATTATCATAATTATGATGCATTTATATATTTATAACACCTGGATAATGAACTTCTTTCAATAAAGCGTTTCACATTCTCCACTGGTTGAAATTAAGTATCTCATTGAAATACTATCCTGTGTCCTCAGATTAATGCAGATTAAGGGAGTTAGATATGCATATTTTTTTTCTGTAAATATGAATTACAAATCAATCATGTTTCTAGTCTATTGCATAGTTACAATGTATAATCATTGATGGAGCAGGAGTGGTAAATACTGCTGAAGTGTATGATTGTAATACATACAGTTGAAGTCGGAAGTTTACATTCACCTTAGCCAAATACATTTAAACTCAGTTTTTCATATTTCCTGACATTTAATCCTATTAAAAGTTCCTTGTTTTAGGTCAGTTAGGATCACCACTTTATTTTAAGAATGTGAAATGTCAGAAAAAAAGTAGAGAATGATTTGTTTCAGCTTTTATATATTTCATCACATTCCCAGTGGGTCAGAAGTTTGCACACACTCAATTAGTATTTGGTAGCATTGTGTTTAAAATGTTTAACTTGGGTCAAACATTTCAGGTAGCCTTCCACAAGCTCCCACATTAAGTTGGGTGAATTTTGGCCCATTCCTCCTGACAGAGCTGGTGTAACTGAGTCAGGTTTGTAGGCCTCCTTGCTCGGACATGCTTTTTCAGTACTGCCCACAAATCTAAGGGATTGAGGTCAGGGCTTTGATGGCCACTCCAATACCTTGACTTTGTTGTCCTTAAGCCATTTTGCCACAACTTTGGAGGTTGCTTGGGGTCATTGTCCAGTTGGAAGACCCATTTGCGACCAAGCTTTAACTTTCTGACTGATGTCTTGAGATGTTGCTTCAATATATCCACAATTTTCCTGCCTCATGATGCCATCTATTTTGAGAAGTGCACCAATCCCTCCTGCAGCAAAGCACCCCCACAACATGATGCTGCCACCACGGTTGGGATGGTGTTCTTCGGCTTGCAAGCCTCCCCCTTTTTCCTCCAAACATAACAATGGTCATTATGGCCAAACAGTTCTATTTTTGTTTCATCAGACCAGAGGATATTTCTCCAAAAAGTACAATCTTTGTCCCCATGTGCAGTTGCAAACCGTAGTGTGTTTTTTTATGGTGGTTTTGAAGCAGTGGCTTCTTCCTTGCTGAGCAGCCTTTCAGGTTAAGTCGATTTAGGACTCGTTTTACTGTGGATATGGATACTTTCGTACCTGTTTCCTCCAGCATCTTCACAAGGTCCTTTGCTGTTATTCTGGGATTGATTTGCACTTTTCGCACCAAATTACGTTCATCTCTAGGAGACAGAACACGTCTCCTTCCTGAGCGGTATGACGGATGCGTGGTCCCATGGTGTTTATACTTGCGTACTATTGTTAATACAGATGAACGTGGTACCATCAGGCATTTGGAATTTTCTCCCAAGGATGAACCAGACTTATGGTGTTCTCCAATTTTTTTATGAGGTCTTAACTGATTTCTTTTGATTTTCCCATGATGTCAAGCAAAGAGGCACTGCGGTTGAAGGTAGACCTTGAAATACATCCACAGTTACACCTCCAATTGACTCAAATAATGTCAATTAGCCTATCAGAAGCTTCTTAAGCCATGACATACTTTTCTAGAATTTTCCAAGCTGGCACAGTCAACTTTGTGTATGTAAACTTCTGACCACTGAAATTGTGATGCAGTGAATTATAAGTGAAATAATCTGTCTGTAAACACTTGTTGGATAATTTACTTGTGTCATGCACAAAGTAGATGTCCTAACCGACTAGCCAAAACTATAGTTTTTGAACAAGAAATGTGTGGAGTGGTTGAAAAATTAGTTTTAATGACTTCAACCTAAGTGTATGTAAACTTCCAACTTCAACTGTGCATGCAGACACAGCATCATTCAAATAATGGAGTTTGATATCACTGAAAAAGAATGTCTCAGAGATTCATACCTGAACAGCACCTTTATTTGCCAAGGAAGAGTACATGATCAGTAAATATATTTAATATACAAGCTTCAAAATAGGAATATCATGCGTGGTTATAACTACAGTATATGTGTATATAGGACTTTATAAAGTTTTTATATTTTACTCTATCCATGGGCTTCATTAATGCCATTCAGACTTGAAGTTGATAGAACAACTTTGATAGCTAAGGTTCATAGACACGTATGATTATTAATTCAGAACCTAAAGTTTTAGGGTCACAGATCGGCTACACAATGTAGCTAGCTACACATCCATAGGCATACTGTTATTTTAACCCTCCACTACACAATAAGCAAGTTAGCTGACTATGCTACTTCAGCTGCGTTGCAAGGCAATCTTACACAATTGTACATTCAATTTGCAGTAAATGCTTTAGCTAGTTAGATTCTTTACATCCACTGTTTCACAAGACAACAGCCCGGTTTGCTGGTTTTCTCAGCAGTCCCTAAAACATTAAACAACACGAATTACACATTCATTCTCCTAACACTAGCTAGCTGGCTAATGTTAGCTAGTCAGATAAACTTGCTAAATAGCGATTTTCGTAAATAAACTTTCTGACAAAATATGCACAAACGTTTGACTCTACATTAACATATTCCTCTCAATTGTAAATGTTTTGCTTGACTCGTTATGAAGTTATAACAACTAACATCTGGTTCCACCACAATGTTTTGTCAGCCATCTTTGTTGAAGAACGTCACAAAGGCAAGGGTGGCTTGTCAAAATTCGTCATTGGAACCACTTTGGGACCCAAATGCATAATGAGCGCTCCATCTCCCCCTTGTGGTGGTCTGGAGCAATGACGCCGTGGCACCTCTAAGTCCCGCGGTGCAAGCTCGCAACTTTTCAAGGAGGCACAACTATAGCATATCATTACAGTAGTATGTACTGGTAATGTATGTTAGCTACCTAATGTTAGTTGGCTACAAATACATCAAACTAGCTAGTAAATTAACTACCCAACTGTTCTTGACTTGGTTGTTTACGTCATTCTTAGCTTAGCTAAATGGTATAGTCGGTGTGTATTCTGACGCTCAACACCCGTTAAATATGGCCGGTGTGTATGGGTATTTTAACACAGCTTGGATATGTGAGTATGTTGATAAAAATGTACTTATGCTTTGATGGCACGTTTGAATCCTATTATCAAAATGGATATTGTGGGGGATGTGGACCATCAATTTTTCATTGGGATGAAATAGTAAACAAGGTTTTGAGAGTGGAATCCAATTCTGCTCACTTTGCAGCCGTGCGTGTGGTTAATACGGTGTCAGAGAAAATCACCCTGTTTTAGGTGTTGGTCATTGGAAAAGTGAGTGTAATAGAGCTCGAAATGCGTTAAAATGACAACAGGAAAAGTATTATATTTAGTGGAAAAACGGGCAGAATCGAAAGTGATACAACCACTATCCATGTCTTTGAACATAGGACCAGTAACAATGGTGACGGAAGTGGAGACGATTTTGAGGTTTGATAATCCTTGTGAGAATCAAAGACAGTGAATATTAGGTAACATATTAAAATTGGCAGTATATATGGGCGAGAGTACAAACAATGTTTACAAAGTAGTCCAACTTTATATCACGCCACATTGAAACAATCGCTTAAAGGGTGTACATTTGAGGGTTCTGTGTCTGTACAGTACGTAGTTAATATCAAATAAACCAGGTAAATATGTAATTTTTATATCACAGATGTCACAAAGCACATTACACATGAATGAGTAGGAACAATGTGTTCTTTGGCATGAACAAACACTCCTTGCAAGCTCAGAAAAACGTATTCTAAAATAGATTTATAGAATTGACGAAAGGGAGGAGTCATGAGAAATTAGAGTGGAGTTACTATTGTGATTAATTGTTCGTAGAGTTGTAAAGAAGCAAATATGTTAAGCGACAACATTGGGGTTACCAAACCCAACATTTGTCCATGAACATGAAGGGAATTGTAGTGCGGTGGTTACGTAAAATCATGGGGAAAAGAGAGACCAGTCATATACGGGAGTAAATCGTTAGACTTGGTGGCGAGAAAACACCAGTCTAAACGTCAACAGTGAAGAGGCGACTCCGGGATGCTGGCCTTCTAGACAAAGTTCCTCTGTCCAGTGTCTGTGTTCTTTTACCCATCTTAATGTTTTCTTTTTATTGGCCAGTCTGAGATATGGCTTTTTCTTTGCAACTCTGCCTAGAATGCCAGCATCCCGGAGTCGCCTCTTCACTGTTGACTTTGAGACTGGTGTTTTATGGGTACTATTTAATGAAGCTGCCAGTTGAGGACTCGTGAGTCGTCTGTTTCTGAAACTAGACACTCTAATGTAAGTGTCCTCTTGCTCAGGTGTGTACCGGGGCCTGCCACTCCTCTTTCTATTCTGTTTAGAGACAGTTTGTGCTGTTCTGTGAAGGGAGTAGTACACAGCGTTGTACGAGATCTTCAGTTTCTTGGCAATTTCTCGCATGGAATAGCCTTAATTTCTGAGAACAAGAATATAATGATGAGTTTCAGAAGAAAGTGCTTTGTTTCTGGCTATTTTGAGCCTGTAATCGAACCCACAATGCTGATGCTCCAGATACTCAACGAGTCTAAAGAAAATAGTTTTTATTGCTTCTTCAATCAGAAGAACAACTTTAAGCTATGCTAACATAATTGATCAATCAGCCTTTTAAAATGATAAAATTGGATTAGCTGAAACAATGTGCTTTTGGAAGACAGGAGTGATGGTTGCTGATAATGGGCTTCTGTACGCCTATGTAGATATTCCATAAAAAATCTGCCATTTCCATCTACAATAGTCATTTACAACATTAACAATGTCCACACTGTATTTCTGATCAATTTGATGTTATTTTAATGGAAGAAAAATATGTTTTCTTTCTAAAATTTCTAAGTGACACTTTTGAATGGTGGTGTATGTATAACCGGGATAAAAGTAGAGGCTCAGAGCTACAAAATGGTATATCATGTACTGCATTTGAGGAACAATGGGTAAGTAATTTTGCTTTGAAAGTTGATCAACTTGTAAACT
Source organism: Salvelinus namaycush (assembly GCF_016432855.1). NCBI lineage: Eukaryota > Metazoa > Chordata > Actinopteri > Salmoniformes > Salmonidae > Salvelinus > Salvelinus namaycush. The sequence goes on along the minus strand of NC_052319.1, from coordinate 43,367,597 downwards.
CACTTTTTGAGAAAATGGCTTTTGAATGTTAACCTCTAATTCCTCCCAAACCCGGATCCGGGAGCACCCCCATCAGTAAAAAAGCTGACTAGCATAGCCTAGCATAGCATCACAAGTAAATACTAGCATCTAAATATCATTAAATCACAAGTCCAAGACACCAGATGAAAGATACACATCTTGTGAATCCAGCCATCATTTCTGATTTTTAAAATGTTTTACAGGGAAGACACAATATGTAAATCTATTAGCTAACCACGTTAGCAAAAGACACCACTTTTTTTACTCTACCAGTTTTTTACTCCATCAGTAGCTATCACAAATTCGACCAAATAAAGATATAAATAGCCACTAACCAAGAAACAACTTCATCAGATGACAGTCTGATAACATATTTATTGTTTAGCATATGTTTTGTTAGAAAAATGTGCATATTTCAGGTATAAATCATAGTTTACCATTGCAGCCACCATCACAACTCTCACCAAAGCGACTAGAATAACTACAGAGAGCAACGTGTATTACCTTATTACTCATCATAAAACATTTCTTAAAAATACACAGCGTACAGCAAATGAAAGACACAGATCTTGTGAATCCAGCCAATATTTCAGATTTTTTAAGTGTTTTACAGCGAAAACACAATATAGCATTATATTAGCTTACCCCAATAGCAAACCACACAACAGCATTGATTCAAGCCAAAAATAGCGATAACGTATAACCCAGCAAAAGATATTAATTTTTTCACTGACCTGCTCAGAATTCTTCAGATGACAGTCCTATAACATCATATTACACAATGCATATAGAGTTTGTTCGGAAATGTGCATATTTAGCGGCACAAATCGTGGTTATACAATGAGAAAAGTAGCCAAGCTGCAAAGAAAATGTCAGGAGAAATCTTGGGAAAGGCACCTATTCTAATCGATAAGTAATCATAAACTTGACTAAAAAATACAGATTGGACAGCAAATGAAAGATAAATTAGTTCTTAATGCAATCGCTGTGTTAGATTTTTAAAATTAACGTTACTGCGCAATACAGCGTGCGCTAAAGCGAGACCGCACCGAAATTCATGGCGGAATTATTATTTGACATTTGTCAACATAAATACGAATTAACAGCATAAAGACTGCTTACTATTTGCTGAGCTTCCATCAGAATCTTGGGCAAGGTGTCCTTTCTCCAGAACAATCGTCTTTGGGTTGAAAGATGTCCTATTGTCCGGTCGAAATAGCCGCTAATGTTAGCCACCAACTGGAGAGGTGTCCAACTCGTGAACGCGCATGACAAAGAAATCCCAGAAAATCGCAATAAACTGATATAAACTGCTATAAGTCGGTTTAAATTAACTACCTTATGATGTCTTTAACAACTATAACGAATAAAAACATGACCGGAGATATAGAACTGCTAAAACGAAAGCTTTGCAGGACGCCATTGTGATGTCCCTCTTGCGCCAGGCGCCCCGTTGAAAAGAACGGTACTTCCGTTCCACGGTCTTATATAGGGCCCCAGATGGTGCAATCCACTCCATTCAAATTCTCACCGCTTACTGACATCTAGAGGAAGGCGTATGCAGTGCATGTAGCCCCATAGCTTACATGGGGACTTATAAACTGACCCTAGAACAGGGACCTCGATTTCAGAAATCTCACTTCCTGACAGGAAATGTGCTGCAGAATGAGTTCTGTTTCACTCAGAGAAATAATTCAAACGGTTTTAGAAACTAGAGAGTGTTTTCTATCCAATAGTAATAATAATATGCATATTGTACAAGCAAGAATTGAGTACGAGGCAGTTTAATTTGGGAACGAAATTATTACAAAGTGCAAATAGCACCCCCTATTGCCAAGAGGTTTTAATGGGGAGTTCTTCTTTGTCTACACCAATTCAGCATAGTTCACACCCTCTTTAGCTTTAGCCACACCCATCTCTTTAAATCAAATCAAATTTTATTGGTCACATACACATAGTTAGCAGATGTTAACTTCTTGAGCCTATGGGGGCACCATTTCGACTTTGTAAAAATTAATATCTTTTGGTGGTTTATACGTAATCGCTACGTTTGGCCAGAATCAATGCTGTTGTGATGTTTGCTATTGTGGTATGCTAATATAACGCTATATTGTGTTTTCGCTGTAAAACACTTAGAAAATCTGAAATATTGTCTGGATTCACAAGATCTGTGTCTTTCAATTGCTGTACGCTGTGTATTTTTAAGAAATGTTTTATGATGAGTAATTAGGTAATACACGTTGCTCTCTGTAGTTATTTTAGTCGCTTTGCTGAGAGTTGTGATGGTGGCTGCAATGGTAAACTATGATTTATACCTGAAATATGCACATTTTTCTAACAAAACATATGCTATACAATAAATATGTTATCAGACTGTCATCTGATGAAGTTGTTTCTTGGTTAGTGGCTATTTATATCTTTATTTGGTCGAATTTGTGATAGCTACTGATGGAGTAAAAAACTGGTGGAGTAAAAAAAGTGGTGTCTTTTGCTAACGTGGTTAGCTAATAGATTTACATATTGTGTCTTCCCTGTAAAACATTTTAAAAATCAGAAATGATGGCTGGATTCACAAGATGTGTATCTTTCATCTGGTGCCTTGGACTTGTGATTTAATGATATTTAGATGCTAGTATTTACTTGTGACGCTATGCTAGGCTATGCTAGTAGCTTTTCTACTGATGGGGGTGCTCCCGGATCCGGGTTTGGGAGGTGTTAGAGGTTAATGCGAGTGTAGCGAAATGCTTGTGCTTCTAGTTCCGACCGTGCAGTAATATCTAACTAGAAATCTAACAATTTCACAACAACTACCTTATACACACAGGTGTAAAGGAATGAATAAGAATATGTACATCTAAATATATGGATAAGCGATGGCCGTGCTGCATAGGCAAGATGCAGTAGATGGTATAGAGTACAGTATATCCTCTTAGCGCTAGGGGTCATCATTTTTTATATTTTTTAAAATAACGTGCCCAACGTAAACTGACATTTTCTCTGGCCCAGATCGTAGAATATGCATATAATTTACAGATTAGGATAGAAAACACTCAAGTTTCCAAAACTGTTAAAATATTGTCTGTGAGAATAACAATACTTATTCTGCATTCGAAAACCTGAGAAAATGTAACCCGGAAGTGATTTTTTTTATTTTTTTTTATCTGTGTTTCCTGGCCCGCCTATCCTCCATTTAAAGGGGTATCAACCAGATTCCTTTTCCAATGGCTTCCTGAGGCTGTGATGAGGCTTTAGACATAGTTTCAGGCATTTATTTTGAAAAATGAACGAGTTTTTTCAAAACTAGTCAAGTGTCCTCCGAATAGTTCCTGCGCGCGAGAGGAGCTCCCCATTTTCCGTTTGTCTCTTATTGAATAGGTAATGGTCCGGTTGAAATTGTATCGATTATGTTTGTTAAAAACAACCTGAAAACTGTTGTAGCATTGAAAGCTACACTCACAAAAGCTTGGATTTCTTTCGCTGTAAAGTATATTTTCAAAATCTGACACGATACGTGGATTAACAACAAGCTAAGCTGTGTTTTGGTTTATTTCACTTGTGATTGCGTGATTATAAATATTTTTTGTAATATTTTTGCATTTGGTGCCCTGCAATTCTAGCGGTTGTGTAGGAAAGTGATCCCGTAAAAGGGATCCGTAGCTGAGAGAAGATATACATATGAGATGAGTAATGTAGGATATGTAAACATTATTTAAAGTGGCATTGTTTAAAGTGACTTGTGATATATTTATTACATCCAATTTTGAATTATTAAAGTGGCTAGAGATTTGAGTCAGTATGTTGGCAGTAGCCACTCAATGTTACTGATGGCTGATTAACAGTCTGATGGCCTTGAGATAGAAGCTGTTGTTCAATCTCTCGGTCCCTGCTTTGATGCACCTGTACTGATCTTGCCTTCTGGATGACAGCGGGTCAGTATGTGATGATACCAACACATACTGACCAGCTCAAATAGACAGAATCGTGCTATTATACGTTCAAACGGTTCCTCTGTGAAGTAGTGACCTGCGACATACGCCTAGTTTCCTGAAAAGGGTCACATGTGGTATCTAGATGCATGGAAGTAATAATTTGACTAAGAACAGTGTGAACCTCAACACTCCCCCTCCAACTCCCTGGCAACAGTGGCGTTCAGTATGGTTCGGCACCACTTCTACCGTGAGAGCTGAGTCCGAGCCAGCAACCTGTACACAGGTTTCAACTGCCTTTTCTCTCAGAAGTGTGACATAATTCCATGTGGAGTGAGCATATAGAGAAATCCCATCCAAACTTCTCTCATGTTGCTGGTGTACTGGTAGGAAAATGGATGAGACATAATGAACTGTAAAGGACAGTGGCGGCTCAGGTGAGAGAGATCAAGGGCCATCCGCTTTGAACATGTGCCATTGGGAGGACAAACTGAAACACTATCTGAAACAGAACATGAAGAAACGCCAGAAGAAGAATGCCGGGAAAGAGGGCGTGGTCAACCGTACCCGTAATTGATTTAGTTTTATCTAAAATTGTTTATTTGATTGTGGAGATCTGCACACTGTGAAACGTATAGTCATTTGGATAAAGAATGGATTGAGATACCAATCTGTCATCACCACAAGTACTGTCATCACCACAAGTACTGTCATCACCACAAGTACTGTCATCACCACAAGTACTGTCATCACCACAAGTACTGTCATCACCACAAGTACTGTCATCACCACAAGTACTGTCATCACCACAACTACTGTCATCACCACAAGTACTGTCATCACCACAAGTACTGTCATCACCACAAGTAATGAGAACAGTCAACCCTCCTGTTGTGTTCATTTCATTTTAATTAATGTTGTGTTCCTGGTCCAAAATGTCCACCCATTAAAGCTGATTATAAATCCATAATAATACACATATTATCACCTAATGTTGTGTTAGATATTTTCATCAACTTAAGAACTTCTATTTGCTATTTATGGCATGTAGGCCTCATTGACCTGAGCTCATACAACTCGTTTTTGAGTTAAAAAAAAACACATAATGTATGGATTATTTTGACTATAACAAATACACAGATTAATATATTGTGCTATTTATCACGGACTACTTCACTGTCCGTTTCCTGGCCTCTCTCCTCCTCACCAGTGAATATGATCAAGAGCCTCACATACAGTATAACGTTTGGTCATTGTGCTGCCACAGAATGAATTGTGAGCAAGTCCTCGAAAAAGCTTTATATACCAGAGCTGCAAGAAAAGTTCTATATATTATTGAAACAATGTTACAATTTTTGGTGAGAATGCCAACTGGTGTGGTTCCTGTGGGGGAAAAATTATATTGGGGAAAGGTTTCAGTGGGGGTTGCCATGGAAGCCAAGAAGGGGATTGAGGTGCATGTGTGTGTGTGTGTGTGCACTCAAACACACATGCTTGTGGGGGTCTGGGAGAGGAAGTGTGTCCATCTGATGAATGGGCATTTTCCTGAACTACATTTTTATATACTAATTGTAGTCTCACCCATTCATTTCTAATGACCGGTCATTTTTGACCGGGAACACCACAGGTGTACAAAAGTTAAATAAACCACCCCAAAATGTAATGAAAATCATCCAAATGTATTTCGTGTGTTCAGATGCCCAGTGAAAATTTCAAGACCCTCAATTTTAGCACACATCAATACGGTTATAATGTACATTTACAAACAGTATATTTCCCACATTAACACTCCTGTTGTGTTCTGGTCGAATTGGTCCGATTTACCATTTTAGTTATGCTCTCTTGTGTTTTACTGCTTAATTTTAAAGAATAGTCTCTTGTTATATGCTAGGGGTTTTTCTAACCTGAAACAAACTTGTCTTTGTTTGACTTAGTCATGAGACTGGGCATATAGCTAAGATCAGTTTAGGTTCGACTTTACTATCCGCAGGAAGTCAGCTGTGTGGAACCTTGCAGGAAGGAGCATATTATAGTGTGAACTGTGGCAAAACACAGTTATATGGTTGAACTCTTGTGCTATCAACATCGGGCTATCTTAATCTGCACAGACAAACCAATCGCCTTTTACACTATGTTCCGCCCATGTTTCCACACATCTATAAACTGTCACGTAGACAAAAGAGGTTTCACATTTTCTAAAAAAGCAAAAACTACATTCTACTTGGTGCTCAGTACGAGACAATGACAACACATTATACATTCTACTTGGTGCTCAGTACAATAAAATGATAGCATATTATACATGCTCCTTGGTGCTCAGTACGATACAATGACAACACATTATACATGCTGCTTGGTGAATGCCACTAACAGCATGATGAAATTATATAACAGTGACAATAACCTTTGATCCAAGTGTATGAAGTAGAAATATACAATCTCTTTTTTCACTGAATGCCTTCAGAACAACAGAAGGGTTCTCACAGGAAACTCTTTATCATGCAAATTATGAGCTCTACGGATTATATAGATTAATAGAAGTCAAAATCAAACATATTCAAATCCTGGGTCACCAACAGGTTGGAGATGGGTCTTGTATAGTAATGTACTATACATTGTATAACAATGTATAGTAATGGTACCGGATCAGCAACCTGGTTAACCAATTATAATTTGGATGACACATAACACTTGGTCCAGTGTTTCCCCTTTTTAAAACCATTTGCATGTACAACGAACTTTTGAAATCAGAGCTCATCAGTTATTAATGTAGTAATTTATATTTATGACGGGCGTTGCTTTCCTAGTGTTACCCCTTGTCACTATGCTCTGTATATAAGCTCTGACATTTGGATCGGGAGTGTGACTGTAGTGAGGGTTTAGGGTAGCTCTCACTGGCTCACAGGTGGAGTCTTGGAAGATGAACTGTCAGATCTCAGGCACAGGGTAGCTCCACATGGGGGTAACCAATACCCTCTTGCAACAGAACATCATAGAGGAGCTCTGTATGTCTTCAGACGATCTGTAAAAACAGGCTTTAAGATGCTCTCTGAAGCTATGGGGAAGTCTTCATATGAAACGATGCTGCCAGTGTATGGCAATATGTGAATCTTCGATGTCTACAAACTACACTGCTAAACTTTTTCATAATCTTCAGAGTTTGAGATGACTTAAATCCCAATATATGCAGGTAAAACAATACAAATAATAATAATAATATTCAGTTGTCCTAAACTGCAGATTTTCTTGTCCTAAACTGAATTTCCTACTGATCTCAGCCCATGGCCTACCCCCCTGGACATGAGCTAGAGAGAAAATGGAAGAAGATACATATTTAGTGTGGCTTGTTGTCACGGCTCCTCCTCTGCAGTGCAGGGGGCGGTTCCTCCTGCAGGCAGAGGAGGGTGGTTAGTGATTGGAGTCACCTGGGCTCTAAGTATTTAAACTGTTTCACTAATCACTTCTCTCTCTCTCTGCTCCTCCAGGTATGATCCTGTTTTGTTTGTTACTTTGTAGTTTTGCATAGCTTTCACTCAGTCATGTTCACACACACATATTCACGCATCCATGCACTTTACATACACCTTACATTATAATACTTTCACACCTCATTCTTTTTCTTAGTTTAAAGTTAATAGTTTCGTTTATAATAAAGAACACTTTTAATTGGCCTATACCTGTTCGTGTCCCCTCATTTTTGTCACAGGCTATGAGCCGGAAGACTAGGGCTGTTACAGTGACCGTATTACCGCCACACCGGTGGTCACGAGTCATGACGGCAGTCATTTTCCACGTGACCGTTTAGTCCCGGTAATTAGGCTTCTCCAAGCTCTGATGCTGCTGATTGTCATTAGTAGCCTACCAAACTTGCTGACTGCCTGGTACTCAGCACTCTATTGTCCCTGTAATCACTCTGACGTCAATGCAAATGTATCTGGAAAATCTAATCAAACATTTCATGAGCTCATGTTGCAAACCATTTCTATAGGCTATGCAATAGCGTGAGAAAACAAAAGTGACAGCCGCTAATAAAAAGAGAATCCCATCAGCTTTCTATAGGCTAGGCCTACTATATTAATTAATCAACTTTCCTAATATTAAGCACATTGCTCATCTTCCCAACAGGAGTATAGCCTAGCTGGCTGGCATGAAAATGAACCACGTGAAAAGCGTCCTCCATTCGCATAGATGACATGTATTTTTACCCCTGTTTCGAGACACGTCCATCATAATGGTTCATTCTAAATCAAAACACATTTCACACATGTATTATTTAGTATATGTAAAGACAATATTAAATCAAGAATAGTCTGATGGGTGACCATATCAGCCTATCACTTGTGAATTATATAGTATCACTTGCGAATGATGGCCAGCTTGTGTGCAGTGAGGCAAGAAACGCATGCCTTTTTTTGTGCGTTATTTTTCAATTCACACCTCATGTAGCCCAGGCCTATACAGTGCATGCAGAAAGTATTCAGACCCCTTCCCTTTTTCCACATTTTGTTATTTTACAGCCTTATTCTAAAATGGATTCAATGATTTTTCGCCCCCTCATCAATCTACACACAATACCCCATAATGACAAAACAAAACCAGAAATATCTTATTTACATAATTATTCCAACTCTTGGCTATGAGACTTTAAACTGAGCTCAGGTGCATCTTGTTTCCATTGATCATCCTTGAGATGTTTCTAGAACTTGATTGGAGTCCACCTGTGGTAAATTCAATTGATTGGACACGATTTGGAAAGGCACACCTGTCTATATAACGTCCCACAGTTGACAGTGCATGCATTGAAAGTCCCCAAGAACACAATGGCCTCCATCATTCTAAATTTGAAGAAGTTTGGAACCACCTAGTGCTGGACAAGTTCCACAGACATGTGACTTACACAAATGGAATAATGTGTCCCTGAACAAAGGGGGTGTCAAAATCAAAAGTAACATTCCGTATCTGGTGCGGCCACCAGCTGCATTAAGTACTGCAGTGCATCTCCTCCTCATGGACTGCAACAGATTTGCCAATTCTTGCTGTGAGTTGTTACCCCACTCTTCCACCAAGGCACCTGCAAGTTCCTGGACATTTCTGGCAGGATTGGCCCTAGCCCTAGGGTCTCTTTTTCAAGTTTAAAAGGATAAATATTCAAATGCAACACCATAGGTTGAATACAGGTTGAACTGTATTCAACTGTAGTCATGCTGTAGTCATGCTGGCCAATCCAGCATGACTTAACAAGTGGAAAATCGGGAAATGGGAAATCTCAGACTTCAGTGGGTTCAAGACAACTGGAAAATCTGGAAAAAAATTAATCGGACTGGGAAAATACGCTTTGAACGCTCATCTAACTAGGAATTCAAAGTCAGGCCTCTTTCTAGAGTTCCGACCTGAGGATAACTGAGGTCATGTTTCGACCTTGTTTTTTTCCCCAGAGTTCCCAGTTGTCTTGAAAGCACCATACATCCAGAGAATGCCAGACTTTGTGACAAAGTTGACAAAAAGACAACTATTTGGTTAACTATTTAACTAACTATTTAGGAGTCTGTTGGCTTGGGGGTAGAAGCTGTTCAGGTGGGCTGTTGGTTCCAGACTTGGTGCATCGGTACTGCTTGCTGTATGGTAGCAATGAGAACAGTCTATGACCTGGCTGTCTGGAGTCTGACAATTTTTAGAGCCTGGTATATCTGACACAGCCTCTCTTTCATATCGTCTGAGATCCCTAAAGATTGGAAAGCTGCCGTGGTCATCCTCTAGACCCAAACTGTTACAGACCTATATCTATCTTACCGTGCCTTTTTAAAGTCTTCGAAAGCCAAGTTAACAAACAGGTCACCGACCATGTCGAATCCCACCGCACCTTCTCCGCTGTGCAATCTGATTTCCGAGCTGGTCATGGGTGCACCTCAGCCACGCTCATGGTCCTAAACGATGTCATAGCCGCCATCGAAAAAAGACAATACTGTGCAGCCGTCTTCATTGACCAAGTCAATCACCGCATTCTTATCAGCAGACTCAACAGCCTTCGTTTCACAGCCTTCGTTTCTCAAATGACTGCCTCGCCTGGTGCACCAACTACTTCTCAGATAGAGTTCAGTGTGTCAAATGTCGTCGGCAAGCTTAATTGTATAGGTGTAGGAGTTGTGGCTACACAGTCGGAGTGAACAGGGAGTATAGGAGAGGACTAAGCACGCACCCGTGTTGAGGGTCAGTGTGGCATATTTGCTGTTTTACGGCAAAAGCACACCATGCGATTATCTGATGACAGCACCCCGCATACAAAAGCATTAAAAACATTTTCCAACCAAGCAGATGCATCGCGAAAGTCGGAAATAGCAATAAAATAAATCCCTTACCTTTGCAACCAGATGAAGATCTTCAATTACAAGGGTCCCTGTTACATAACAAATGGTCATTTGTTCGATAAAGTCCTTTATATCCCAAAAAAGTAAGTTTATTTGGCGCGCTTCATTCAATAATCCACCAGTTTCCCCTCGTTCAAAATGCATACAAAATTAATCCCAAACGTTACCAATAAACTTGGTCCAAACATGTGAAACAATGTTCCTAATCAATCCTCAGGTACCCTAATATGTAAATAAACGATACAATTTAAGACGGAAAATAGTATATTCAATACTGGAGATAAATAACCAAGTGCGCGCCCTCACCGGAGCGCGACACAATCATTTTCCAACCACGCAGATGCATTACGAAAGTCAGAAACAGAGATAAAATAAATCGCTTACCTTTGAAGTTCTTCATCTTTTTGCAATGCCAAATGTCCCAGTTACACAATGAATGGTCGTTTTGTTCAATAAAGTCCTTCTTTATATCCCAAAAATGTCTGTTTATTTGGGATATATGTCTGTTTATTCAATGTCTGTTTATTCAGAAATAAACCTGTTCCAACTCACCCAACATGCCTACAAAGGAATGTAAAAATTAACCTGTAAACTTGGTCCAAACATTTCAAACAACGTTTCTAATCCAACCTCAGGTACCCTAATATGTAAATAATCGATCAAATTTAAGACGGAATAAACTGTTTCCAATACCGGAGATATACTACAGTCCTTCTGAAATACTAGAGTCCTTCTGAGTGACACTTAGAAAGATTATGAATACTTCTTCATTTAAAAAAAAAAAAACATTGAACAATTTCTAAAGACTGTTGACATCTAATGGAAGTAGGAACTGCAATCTGGATGCTAATAATTAAGCCCTAGAAAAGCATTGGAAAGTCGAATGACCTCAACAACAAAAAAAAATCCTGCATGGATTGTCCTCGGGTTTTCGCCTGCCAAATCAGTTGTTTTTACATACATTATTTTAACAGTTTTATCAACTTTAGCGTGTGTTCTATCCAATACTATCAAGGATATGCATATCCTAGCTTCTGGGCCTGAGTAACAGGCAGTTTACTTTGGGCACCTCAGTCATCCAAACTTCTGAATGCTGCCACCTATCCCTAAAAATTAAAAGCTAGAGACACCAATCCAATGTTCACATGTTCAGGCTATCCTGTTCAATTTTAACTTTTTATGGCTGCAGGGGCAGTATTGAGTAGCTCTGATTAAGGGTGCCCATTTCAAACGGCCTCGTACTCAATTCTTGCTCGTACAATATGCATATTATTGTTATTATTGGATAGAAAACACTCTCTAGTTTCTATAGCCGTTGGAATTTTGTCTCTGAGTTGAACAGAACTCCTTCTACAGCACTTTTCATGACAGGGAGTCAGATTTCAGACATCTTGGCCCCTGATCTGGAGTCAGTTTAAAGGTCCCTGTAAATGCTATGGAGAAACAGACACTTCTTACGTCTTCCCCTGGATGTCAGTACGTGATGACGCTTTGAATGGAGTCGATTGCGCAATCAGGGGCTGTATAAAACAGCAAATACCGGAAGTAGCTTCCCTTTGCTGCCTGCGCCTGGCGCACGAAGGACGTCGGACTCGCCTCCTTCCAAGCTTTTGTTTAGCCAGTAATATTTCTCTGGTCATGTTTTTACTCGTTAGAGGTGTTAAAAACATCATAAGGTAGTTAATTTAAACCGTTTTATAGCAATTTATATCCGTTTAGTGCGATTTTGAGGCATTTATTTCTGAGACACTTTGAACCGCTGGGCACGTTTCCAGTTCATGCCGAACGTTAGTGGGCATTTCCACATGGCAAGAGGACAGCTTTCGACCAAAAGACGATTAGACCCAAGAAAGGATTCTTTGCCCAAGATTCTGATGGAAGAACAGCTCACAGTAAGAACAATTTATGATGATAAATCGTGTTTCTGTCGAAAATTTTTAAACGCATATTCCGCCATTTTGTTTGGTATAGCTTCGCTTGGCGAACCCTGTATTGCACAGTAAGGATAATTTTAGAAATGTAATTCAGCGATTGCATTAAGAACTAATTTGTCTTTCGATAGCTGTCCAACTTATATTTTTTTAGTCAAGTTTATGAATAGTTATCCATGAGACAAGATCACTGTGAAAGATGGCGACCGACATTTCCAGGCTTGTTTTGCTACTATTTTCATTGTATAACCACGGTTTTTTATGGCTAAATATGCACATTTTCGAACAAACTCTATATGTATGTTGTAATATGATGTTACAGGAGTGTCATCGGAAGAATTCTGAGAAGGTTAGTGAAAAAATTAATATATTTTGGCGATGATAACGATATCGCTCTCTTTGGCTTGAATTCATGCTGGGGTAACGTTTGCATATGTGGTATGCTAATATAACGATTTATTGTGTTTTCGCTGTAAAACACTTAGAACATCTGAAATATTGTCTGAATTCACAAGATCTGTGTCTTTCCATTGCTGTGAGCTGTATATTTTTATGAAATGTTTTATGATGAGTAAATTGGTAAAACACGTTGCTCTCTGTAGTAATTCTAGTCGAGTTGTGATGGTGGGTGCAATTGTAAACTATGATTTCTACCTGAAATATGCACATTTTTCTAACAAAACCTATCCTATACAATAAATATGTTATCAGACTGTCATCTGATGAGGTTTTTTCTTGGTTAGTGGCTATCAATATCTTTATTTGGCCGAATTGGTGATAGCTAGTGGTGGAGAGAAAAAATGGTGGACAAAGAAAAATGGTGTATTTTGCTAACGTGGTTAGCTAATAGATTTACATATTGTGTCTTCCCTGTAAAACATTTTAAAAAACAGAAATGATGGGTTTATTCACAAGATCTGTATCTTTCATCTGGTGTCTTGGACTTGTGATTTAATGATATTTAGATGCTACTATTTAATTGTGACGCTATGCTAGCGATGCTAATCAGTGTGGGGGGGGTGGGGGGATGTTGTCATAGGTGTACCGATATCGGGCTTGCAGCCATAACAGGTTAAAGAGAGGAAGCAAATCTTACAATTTTCTACATGGAAAAGTATAATCTAGTTAGTTCTATCGGTTTTTTTCTGTCATTCTCTTTCCCATCTTCTTCACCACAGACTAGAGCTATACACCCATATATATATATATATATATATAGAAAAAGAGAGAGCAAGAGAGAGAAAGACTGTGTGAGAGAGAGAGAGAGAGAGAGAGTCAAGACAGATTTAGCATGAAGAAAGTCCTAGCCTCCGGTGGTGTGCTTAGGGCTTTCTGAATCCAGAGATTCGCTCCAGCTTCCAGGACCCAGATGTACTCACACCATGATAGTATAGTGTAGATGATCTGGTTATAGGTAGTGTATGGTGGAATTCCCAGTAACTAGGGAATGTGAGATCGTATCAAAATATTCTCACTGTGGACGTAAAGTCGTACACCTGACAAATAGGATTACTGTAGAATAGTGTGAGACTCCCGATTGCAAAAAATGCAACCGGTTACTAACCTCATAACAAAAAAAAATACATGGTATGTATCTCTTAGTAGGTTTTGTTGTGTGGCCTGTTTTCTCTAAGATATTAAAGAAACATTCTGGGCAAGAGCTAGAGGAAGAGCTAGAGGTACTCTATAATCAACAGTATGTGGACACCCATTCAGAATTAGAGGATTCTGCTATTTCAGACACATCGTTGCTGTCATGTGTTTACAATTGAGCACACAGCAATGCAATAACCAACAAACATTGGCAGTAGAATGTCCCGTACTGAAGAGCTCATTAACTTTCAACGTGGCACCATCATAGGATGCCACCTTTACAACAAGTACGTCAAATTTCTGCCCTGCTAGAGCTTCCCTGGTCTACTGTAAGTGCTGTTATTGTGAAATGGAAACGTCAAGGAGCTACAATGGCTCAGCAGCGAAGTGGTAGGTCACACAAGCTCACAGAATGGGACCGCTGAGAGCTGAAGTGCGCCATGCGTAAACAGTCTCTGTCCTCGGTTGCAACACACACTGCTGAGTTCCAAACTGCCTCCTGAAGCAATGTCAGCACAAAAACTGTTCGTTGGGAGCTTCATGAAATTGGTTTCATGAAATGGGTTGCCCGACCTCACTAATGCTCTTGTAGCTGAATGGAAGCAAGTCCCCGCAACAATGTTCCAACATCTAGTGGAAAGCCTTCCCAGAAGAGTGGAGGCTGTTATAGCAACAAAGAGGGGACCAACTCCATATTAATGCACATGATTTTGGAATTAGATGTTCGACGAGCACCACATACTTTTGGCAAGCAGTGTATTTTAGTAAGTCTTGCAAAAATACATTTGCAAAAATACTTGGGTCTTACAAAGGCAACAACACATCAAGTTGGGACTTCTTCCTTTTGCCTTGAACATGGGAAGTATGCTTTCATATCTACAATGAATCATTAATTATCAAAAACTTGAGTATATGGATAACTCTGAGATCAGAGGAAAAAGGCCGTGCAGGATTAGCGTTAGGGGACTTAGTCAACACAAAGAGAGAGCACGAAAGAGAGTCAAAGAGACCGAGAGAAGGCAGTCGAAAGGAACTGAGTGCGAATATGAGTGGGATGTGTGACAGAGCAGCCCGCAGCCAAGTAGTTGGTGTTCATGGCAACAGTAAGAGCAGCCTGCATGGTCTCCAATAGCCATGTCTTCCTCAGGTCTCCAATGGCCAAGTCTTCCTCAGGTTTACGAAGCTTATTTGTAATGGCGTCTGTTACGCACGCCTCTATGAAGAGGGAACGCAACACCCTGCTACAACTCAACGTGAAGTGAAAGAGGTATGGGACTGTAGGTGCGAGTAAGGATGACAAAAGGCAGAGAATTTACCGTTTACTAGGAATGTAATTCCTTCACACGGTAATAATGGGGAAAAGGGGCTGGACGGAACCAAAGCAAAGAAAGTAAATATCAAAGCCCCCTCTCCTACCTTACCTGCCTACCTACTACTTACCTAATTTAGCACCACCTGGTGCGCAAACCAAAATACAGGGGGTGGTACCCCCAGGTCTTTCCTAGTGTGCCTAGACATTGAATATACTACGGCTATATGTATGCCCACGGGCCTCTTGCCTAAACACTCCCTAGGTGCCTTCCCCTTCCCCCCTGGGACCAAATGAAACAGAATTCTTAAACAAATTCACAAACAAACTGAGAAACACAGGACATCAAATAAGCTCTATCTGACTGAGCAACAAACTAACACAGAACATACCAAAGCTGCTCCCAGCAACAACTAACACAGTAAATAACCCACAGCCATCAGCCTCCTCTGTCAGCAATCATCTCAGGATATACAATCAATCTCTCCTCTGAGCAACAGAACACTGGCTTATATAGCTTCAGAAGGAATCTAATTGCGTCCTGAAGAGGGGGCGGGGTCAGCTCTCCAATCATCAATTCGAGGCCGACCAATCAGCTGCTTGGGGAGAATTTCAGGAAGCCATTTCCTGAAACACACACTCAAATACACAAACTACAACACAGAAACTGGGGAACGTTACAGCGTCACTCTTTCATATCGTTTGAGATCCCCAAAGATTGGAAAGCTGCCGCGGTCATCCCCCTCTTCAAACGGGGAGACACCCTAGACCCAAACTGTTACAGACCTATATCTATCCTACCCTGCCTTTCTAAGGTCTTCGAAAGCCAAGTTAACAAACAGATTACCGACCATTTCGAATCCCACCGTACCTTCTCCACTATGCAATCTGGTTTCAGAGCTGGTCATGGGTGCACCTCAGCCACGCTCAAGGTCCGAAACAATATCATAACCGCCATCGATAAAAGACGTATTCATCGACCTGGCCAAGGCTTTCAACTCTATCAATCACCGCACTCTTATCAGCAGACTCAACAGCCTTGGCTTCGCAAATGACTGCCTCGCCTGGTTCCCCAACTACTTCTCAGATAGAGTTCAGTGTGTCAAATCGGAGGGCCTGTTGTGCGGAGCTCTGGCAGTCTCTATGGGGGTACCACAGGGTTCAATTCTCGGGCCGGCTCTTCTCTCTGTATATATCAATGATGTCATTCTTGCTGCTGGTGATTCTCTGATCCACCTCTACGCAGACAACACCATTCTGTATACATCTGGCCCTTCTTTGGACACTGTGCTAACAAACCTCCAAACGAGCTTCAATAATATACAACACTCCTTCCGTGGCCTCCAACTGCTTTTAAATGCAAGTAAAACTAAGTGCATGCTCTTCAACCGATTGCTGACGCACCATCCCACCCAAATAGCATCACTACTCCAGACATTTCTGATTTAGAATATGTGGACAACTACAAATACCTAGGTGTCTGGTTACACTGTAAACTCTCCTTCCAGACTCAATTAAGCATCTCCAATCGAAAAATAAATTATAATCAGCTTCCTATTTCACAACAAAGCCTTCACTCATGCTATCAAACATTCCCTCGTAAAACTGACTATCCTACCGATCCTTGACTTTGGCGATGTCATTTACAAAATAACCTCCAAGAATCTACTCAGCAAATTGGATGCAGTCTATCACAGTGCCATCCATTTTGTTACTAAAGCCCCATACACTATCCACCACTGCGACCTGTATGCTCTCGTCGGCTGGCCCTTATTACATATTCGTCGCCAAACCCACTGGCTCCAGGTCACCTATAAGTCTATGCTAGGTAATGTCCCGCCTTATCTCAGCTCACTGGTCACCATAGCAACACCCACCCGAAGCACGCGCTCCAGCAGGTATATTTCACTGGTCATCCCCAAAGCCAACACTTCCTTTGGTCCCCTTTCCTTCCAGTTCTCTGCTGCTAATGACTGGAATGAATTGAAAAAAATCACTGAAGCTGGAGTCTTATATCTCCCTCTCTAACTTTAAGCATCAGCTGTCAGAGCAGCTAACTGATCACTGTACCTGTACACAGCCAATCTGTAAATAGCACACCCAACTACCTCAACCCATATTATTACCTACCCTCTTGCTCTTTTGCAACCCAGTATCTCTACCTGCACATCATGATCTGCACATCTATCACTCCAGTGTTAATGCTAAATTGTAATTATTTCTCCTCTGTGGCCTATTTATTTCCTCCTTACTCTTCTACATTTGCACACACGGTTTATACATAGATGTTTTTCTATTGTGTTACTGACTGTACGTTTGTTTATGTGTAACTCTGTGTTGTTTGTTTTTGTCGCACTGCTTTGCTTTATCTTGGTCAGGTCGCAGTTGTAAATTAAATCTTGTTCTCAACTGGCCTACCTGGTGAAATAAAGGTGAAATAAAAAGAATTTAAAAAAAAATTAAAAAAGGTTTCTCTTTGATACTCAGCTGAGAAATAGAGGAAGATTGAGATATGCAGTACAGTATGTTATGGGCAATGTTTACTCGCTCTGAGCTCAGTATTTGTTATTTTCTGAGGTACAACGGTATTAAAATTGGACTCACTGTGCTCCAGAGTGTTTTCAACTTCAGCATTAGGTTTATTTTAGAACACTGAGTCAGAGGCCCAGAGTGCATCACACAGACAACCAATCAGCCAATGAGATCACAGCAACAGATGGCATGCGCCCCCCCCCCCTTTCTGCCTACATGGAAAATATATTTATAATGTGTCTCAGAGAAAACTCACACGGAACGTGTCCAAAAAAAAAACATACACCAGGAAAGAGGAGAGAAACAGGGTGGGAAGAGCTGTGAAAAAAAATGGTGGCCTGTCAAAATGTGTCGTCGAAGCAAATGTTATATTTGCTATTTGTGTGGAATAATAAAGTTCCAGGTTCTAAAATAAACTTTCTCAGAGGAAAAGAGGCGGTGGGACCTTGGAGAAAGCCGAGCAGATTCTCTGCCATCTGCTTGTCGCTTTGACAGGGATATGAGACGATAGTTTACCACAGAATAGGGAAAGCAGACAGGAAGATGACATTTAAATGAAAACAGTGCGACCAAGTCAATTCAGATATAAGGAGAAGTTCAGATTTAATGTGTGTGTGTGTGTGTGTGTGTGTGTGTGTGTGTGTATTTTTGTATGTCTGTGTGTGTGTGTGTGTGTGTGTGTGTGTGTGTGTGTGTGTGTGTGTGTGTGTGTGTGCGTGTGTGTGTGTGTGTGTGTGTGTGTGTGTGTGTGTGAGCACCAGGGCTGTGGGAATGAAAGAGAAGCGGAAGTCATATATCACAGTAGATAGACAAATATCCTCACAGCGAGAGAAGTGTTCAATCTCCAATGGAACCACACATCAAACACCCACCACCCTAATGCCACTCTCAGCCTCTCCAACTACCCATCAACTACATCAATAAGGAAAACATCTTCCCGGGAAAATAGTGAAGAGTTGAGAGAAAAGCCGAAAGCAAATGGAACCCTATATCCTACACTTTTTACCAGAGCCAGTGTGCAGGGCAGCGCTTTCCAAACTAGGGGTTGTGACCCTGTGTGTGGTCACCGGATATTAACATGGGAGATTTTCCAAAATCTTGGATTTTTTTTTATTTTTAAATAATAATATCGTCTTTGTATCTCAAAATCATTGTAATGTGTTTAACTTTAAAAATATAAATGAAAATAGTTAAAATCTAAAATTTTAAATTCAACCAGAGACTGCCCTTAGATTATGGGAAAAGGCCTCACTTGACCACTGCACTCTAATGAAACCACACACTATTGCAGAGACTGATATTACCGGCTGCAATTGATACGGTGAAAACATTGTGTGAGGAGGCAGAAGCACTGAAACTCACATCAATACTTTTGTCAGATAACACTGTTAAACTAAGCATGTATGTTATAGCTAGCAATCAAGATGAAACTCTGACTGAACGACTCAAACTCTCCAGATTCTGCTCTCCAGAAGGACGTTAGCAGTGATGATCCGAGATGCCCCATGCATTAACTTTTGTTCATTATACATGTCTGGGGGGGGGGGGGGTTCTATTCACAAATACATCTTTTTCTGTCTCATGATTCTGGGGCATGCAAATGAAACAGGGGATGTTTTGATGAAAAACAGATTCCATGTGATCGATGGGGCTCCTTCTATTGCGGGACGATGGGACTCTAGTTATGAACGTTTCTCCTTCTGATATATGGAC
>NC_052319.1:43340707-43343207 GCF_016432855.1 Salvelinus namaycush | reverse complement strand
CCACTGGAACCATGAAGCTCTCGCCTCAGGAGTCAGACTCAGTTCTGCTCAGTGCAATAAACATTTGATTGCATTACAGAACCATATAACAGCTTCCTGTAGAGAAACCCCTGATCTTGGACTCTGATATAATTAGAATGAAAATGTCCTACCACATCTATCTATCTCTCTCTCAAGGAAATTCTAACGAAGAGGCGGTGCTCCTAGTGGCAGGTGTCTTTAATGCAGGAAAACTGAAATCTGTTTTTCCTCATTTCACCTGTGCAACTAGATCATCTTTACTCCACAATCATAGACACAAAGCTCTCCATCTGACCATAACTCTATTCTCCTGATTCATGTTTACAAGCAAAAACTCAAACAGGAAGTACCAGTTATGAACCCTATATAAGGAAGTGGTCTGATAAACAGTCAATAAAGGAGCAAGATCTAATCACAATACATCGGCTCTGATGCCCGTCGGATGTCCCAACGCTTGCAAACTGTCACAGATCACAACGTGAAAGCCAGCCGCGAGCTGTCCAGTGACTAGATGAGCTAAATTCCTTCTATGCGTGCTTCGAGGCTAGCAACACTCAACTATGTATGAGCGCACCAGCTGTTCCGGTTGACTGTGTGATCAAACTCTCCGTAGTCTATGTGAGTAAGACCTTTAAACAGGTTTAACATTATCTCTCTCTCTCTCCCTTCATAATATCTCCATCTCAACGAAACACAGGAGACCCACTTCAGACATCTACAGTCGCCTCTCCTCTCACTCAGACTCCAAGTGGATCTCAGAATGGCCTTTCTGGGTTGTGGGAGCCTCCTGGAGTCGGGGCAATGGACACTGCTTCACAACAGCCTCTCCTATCAGTGTCTCCGATCAGGGCTAAGCTTGGCTGCCGAGGGGCCGCACAGTGAGACACTACAGAACACTTATTTACTAAGCTCCCAGAGAGAAGAAAGCAGCCACTCAGTGGGAGAAAGAGATTGAGAGAGACAGTGAGACATATAGAGTGATGGAGGGAGTGCAGAAGAGAGAGAGAGCGACAGGGAGAGAGAGAGAGAGGGGGGGATGAGAGAGAGAGAGGGAGAGAGAGGTACAGAGATAGAGGGGGAGACAGAGAGAGTGAGAGAGAGAGTGAGAGAGAGAGAGCGAGAGAGAGAGAGCGAGAGAGGGAGATAAGGGGGAGAGAGAGAGAAGGGGGGAGAGTCACAGTGTAAGGGTGTGTATTTACTTTTGTTTGGCGCTCTGACAGCTTTGAGGGCCTCTACTCCAAATCTATATTTTGGAGATTTTTAGGATTAATGAAATAGTAAACTTTGGTAATTATTCATGTATCTGTCCATGTTATGTCTCTGCTAAGTCTCATCACACACCATCAGCAATTCCAGTAAATGAATCAATTAAAAAACTGTGTGACAGGCGATTATTAGTATCATCAGCTTCACCATTATCATTATGATGTCTGTTTTCCATAAGACCTATAATCTTAAACTTCAAACGTGGGTGAGGGGAGAGTGATTATGGCTTTTCATCACACATCTAAACCGCATAGAGAGAGATGGAGACAGAAAGAGAGAGAGAGAGATGGAGACAGAGAGAGAGAGAGATGGAGAGAGAGAGGGAGAGAGAGAGAGAGAGAGAGAGAGAGAGAGAGAGAGAGAGAGAAAGAGAGAGAGAGACAGAAAGAGAGAGAGAGAGAGAGAAAGAAGAGAGAGACAGAGAGAGAGAGAAAGAAAGAGAGAGAGAGAGAGATAAAGATAGAGAGAGAGAGAGAGAGAAAGAGAGAGAAAGAGAGAGAGAGACAGAAAGAGAGAGAGAAAAAAAGACAGATATAGAAAAGCTGTAAGGAGAAGAGAACAGTAATCCACTTGTCAGATGCTAACCAAAGTGACTTCTACACAGAGCTCAGGCTAAATCCATTTATTCATGTAATAGCTGCTCTTATCTGTGCCTGATGCACTGTAAAGTACAATGTGATTTCTCCCTAATGCCCTAACAACTGTACAAGTCCAACACGTCAGGGTGGACGAGTGCTGGTCATTTCAAATCATTGCAGTCATGGGGTTCTGCCTTCCACCACTAAACCATAAAGGTGAAGTACATTTGGTTCATTCATCTTAAGCTAGCTAGGTGAGACAACCACATACTCATAGTAAGTCAATTAAACATTCTGTATTTGACATTTCCAACCAAGAGATGAATAAAATAATCTTGAAATATGAAACCCATTCAACACCAACCACACTGCAATGTCAGCCTTGGACGGTAGGCCAACTCCCAGTAGGAGAGCAGACTAACCCCTAAACCCTTATCCTAACCGTAATGCCTAACCTCTCTCTCTCTCTCTCTCTCTCTCTCTCTCTCTCTCTCTCTCTCTCTCTCTCTCTCTCTCTCTCTCTCTCTCTCTCTCTCTCTCTCTCTCTCTCTCTCTCTCTCTCTCTCTCTCTCTCTCTCTCTCTCTCTCTCTCTCTCTCTCTCTCTCTCTCTCTCTCTCTCTCTCTCTCTCTCTCT